>NC_066618.1:85745731-85763507 GCF_025201925.1 Gopherus flavomarginatus
AGGAATTTAGCCAGCTTCATAAAAAAGAGGCCAGGTTTGCAGTTTGAGTATTTAATACTAAGATTTATGATCTGTTACAGTAGGTATCTTGGTGTTCTGAAGATATGTATTGCAAATCAGATTATACAAATTATAGGTACCTGTAATTTGGAAATCGATTGAATACGGTCATAACAACACACTTGTGATGAAAGAGCTAGTGCTAGAGCAGTCGTTCCCAAACTTTAACAACCTGTGAACCCCTTTCACTAAAATGTCAAGTCTCGTGAACCCCCTGCTAAAATGAATATTTCCAGGGATTCTCTCCTTTACCAGAGTATGAATTATAAAAGCAGTGATCTTGGAAATATAAAATTTGTTTTATGACATTATTATACATTATTTATTATTATTTGTCATTGCAGTATTTTTATTACATTATGAAAACGGCAACACTCTTAAGAGATCTCACTTTTCATAGCTTGTATCACTTTGAATAAGCCTGTTATAAGACAAGGTTCCTGTGTTTCTTCAAGGAGTATCAGATGTGAAACAGCGTGAAGGTATTTAAGAAGCCAATTCAAAGAGTTCCTCTTACACAAGCATTCAGGTCTTGAGCAGTCCAGGCAAACAACGCACGTTACAACAAAGCCTAAACTTGCTCTTCATAATAATTTTAAAAACAATACAAGCTGCCTATTTAATTTTAAAAACAGCAAAAAATATCCACCTCCTTTCCATTTCTTATAAGGAGTCTTGAAGTTTAAAACTCCTCACTGTGATAGACATGCTTGCTTGATCTGCTTAGCTCCTGGAAGTCCAGGGACTGCGTGTTGCTGGCCCCGTGCTGCCTGGGGTCCCTAGGGACAGCTCTGTCCGCCATTAGGGAAATTTTTCCCCAAGAACCCCCTGTAACATTTTGCAAACCTCAGTTTGGGAACCACTGCACTAGAGGTAAAAATGAGAGGGAGTCAGCATTCCTGGATTTTCTTCCCAATTCTGCCATTTATTTGCTGACTTTGGACAGAACACTAAGTTCTCTATGCTTCACTTTACCCATCTGTAAAATAGATACAATAATACAGATTGTATCTAAACCCCATAGGTTCTAGGAAGACATTGTATGAAAAATTGGGATCCTTATATGAAAGATACTAGTTCAAAATATGTTGCTTCATTTCATACTAGTTGTCATAAAAGTTATCTAGTTTGCTTTATAGGATCTCCCTCCCATGATGATAGCATCTGAGCAACTGATCCAAATATGAATCTGTTCTATCACCAATACAGTTTGCAGGCAACTGAGTTATCATTACTAAGTAAAATTTGCTGTGTGTGCAGTACTATAATCCTTACTGTTAGGGGTCACCAGCCCGAAAAGGCTGAGAACCACTGCTCTAGCTCAGAGGTTCTCAAGCTATTTACTACTGTGGGCCGCACATCTGGGTTGCATCCAATACTACCCTGTATGGGCCCGAGGATGTCACATGGGCTGCAGCTCTGTGCTGATTGGGCCGCAGGTTGAGAACCATTGCTCTAGCTCAATCAGAAGTTCTGAGCTTGATGCAGGAATCACCTGGCCTGGGTTAAACAACTGATCAGACTAAATGATCCCTCCTGACCTTAAAAATCTATGAATCGCTGTAGATGTTGAAATCTAGACTAGACAAAGCAATTATGAAGGGAACAATCGTCCAAAGCAATCGTGTAGAGGAACAGACCAAAGTGACCTACTCTTTATTTTGCTTCTCTAATCTCTAGAAGCGTGTGATAAGTATGGACTATGCATCAGCTTATATGGCTTCTTCTCTAAACAAATGACTAAGAGTGTACACAACTGAACACAGTCACATGTAGTGAAAATAGTGCAAGACACCTGTTACATACTGGGAGCAGCCAGCCCCTACTGCTTGCGTTGCCATGACTACACTATTTTAGTGCACTAGTTCAATTAGTCTCCTCGAGCTTGGAATTACTTCACCGGCTCAAAGAGTAGACACTCCCTAAGCTAAAAGGGAGCAAAGGCTTACAGAAGATGTGTATATGGGGATAGAAAGGAAATGCACGGAGGAATCAAGAGTCTTTAGAACTTTGTAGGAAACTCTGGGTCTGCCCTATCTTGTTGCTTTGCCTAGACTTTGCTCCCTGTGCTGTCCTAGCTAGCCAGACAACAGCTCCTGCTACTGAGAACATGAAGCAAAGGAACCCTACAGGCTCAGAAACCAGAAAGCAAACAAAAAGTGCTCACTATTTATTTATTTTTTCAACTTTATGATTTTTCAGGCATGACTCATGGTATTTGAATGCTTGGGCTTGGCAATACTACTGGTATCTTCTCCTTCATTGTTGAGGTGCTACTCTCACTAAATCACCGTCAAGCGCAAATGCAGCCAATAGGTTGCATTGTCCAGAATATGGAAACTGTTCAGCTGTTAAAAGTTTATTGAAAAGAAGGTACAGAGGGAAGCAAAGGAGTCTATTAGAGAATGAGGAATCACCAACACCACTTCAGGAATGGAATGACACTGGAGGGCCTGATGACCAGTACTTTGAATTAGGCCATTTCCACTGCTCAGTCATGAAGTAAATAGGACAACAAGGTAGAGAATAAAAGGCAATCCTGGCACTCACTCTCACAGCTAACAGGCAAGCTCCAGCAGGGAGAGGCAAACTGGTTCCGAAGATCCAATAACTTTCAATAAACAGTTTTGAGTTTTATCCAAACCTTACTATACATCACATTATATGCCATAACCTAGTAATGAGAGAATGTAACCCAGTGTAAATTATTACTGTAGTATAAAACTGGGCAGCAGATCCAAACTTTTTCTAGGTCTTTTATTCCAGTTGTTTTTATTGCTAGAAAAGAACATTGTACAGAAACTTTTTGAAAAGGGAAAAGCCAATATTTTATCTCAGGGGCTTAGATGGCCCTTGTCTTAATTTGGCCCCTGCCTCATGTACCCTCCAGAGGCAGGCTGCAGCACGACAAGTGCACCTGCCTCAGTTTCTTCTTTAGTCACCTATGCAAAGAAATGTTGTCTCAATGATAAATTCAAATGCTTCTATTCAAATAAAGTACCACAGCCCCCTCATAGTAAAAACAGCTCCTCAGACTCCCCAAAATAAAACAAGATTACAAAGCAGCTGCTTTTCAATCTCATTCAAAGGTCACCATTCCTAAGTCACCCACCCAAGGGAGTCATTAACCATTCAATCGCTGTTCCTCTAGCCCTGTTTCAGGGCCCCCTTCTCCACATCTTTTACACAAGAGTTCCAAGACCCGCTTCTCTCCCACGAGCATTCACCTATAGTCCCAAGTCAGGTTTCCCGCAAGAGGATTCTCTGCACTGTTTCACTTCCCCAGACCTTCTTGGCTGTAAGTCCTACCTTGCTCAGTGGAACTCTCTTCCAGGACCAAGTCCTTGTTCCTGGGCTCCTCCACAGCACTCCATTCGGGTCTTCTACCCACGGACTTCCTGCAGTGTTACACTCCTGCAGTGTTACACTCTGACTGTGAGCACTACCCCTGTTCCCGGGGACCTCCCTCCAGTGTCAACCCCTTCCTTATGGTCCCAGCTTACACTGACTATGCTGGCTCTCCTCTTCTTCCAAAGGGTAACTGGACAAGTCTTCCTGTAACTTGGCAGGGTTCTCTAGCTCTAGACACTTCTCTCAACCGTTTTCCTCAGAATTAATCACTAGCAGCTCATGTTTACTGCTCTCTTTCTGGCTTCCTGCGGCTCTTTACCTTGGGCATGTTTCTGCTGCTCCTTTGGTCTCTCTTCTATGCTCAAGCAGCTCTGTACTGAATGATTACAACAGATATGAACACTGCAGTAACTATGCACGCAAACACATAAATTGGGGGGCACAGAATGTATTCTGGGGAGGCGTGAGAAGACAGAGTGGAGAGTGCTGGCCGCTGGCCACGTGCCCAACTCTGAAGGCAGTGCTGCTGCCAGCAGCAGCGCAAAAGTAAGGGTGGCATGGTACAGTATTGTCACCCTTACTTCTGCACTGCTGCTGGTGGCGATGCTGTCTTCAGAGCTGGCCAGCTGAAGAGTGGGGGATTTTGGAGCCTGTAGATAATGAGTATTTGCCTTTTCTAAGATTAAGAGAAGAACAAATATAAATGCCTGGTTCAAGAATAGAAAACAAGCATTTACTATGACATTTTGGGGATTGAAAGTATCCTATATACTACTTCTCCATAAAGGGCATGTAGAAATCACGCCCAGGGCTGAGTAAATTCATATCATGAGACTGATAAGTACTGTACACTTAACAACAGAAATTATTATGCTAAAACCTTACTGAGATACTGATTTTTTAAAGCACTATCTGCATACAAATGTGCCATGGATACAATCTCTCTTTTTTTTAAAATCCAACCCAGTGGAAACATTGGATTTTGTTCATTCACACATGCTCCTGATAATGGGAAGTGTAGGTACACCAAAGGCCTTTGTATCTTTTATTAAACATCATAAAATAAATGTAATGAAGGCCAGTGGAAACTCACTGCTAATTGTTGCTGAACCAATTACACTGCTGATGGGCACTGTGAATGTCAGCATGCCTAACATGTGCCATGTTCTTAGAAATGCACGGCAGGCAATGCAATTGCTAAGGGAGAGAATAGATTCAGCCAGTACCAAGATCAGAAGTGAACACACCACATGCCCAACATCAATCCCACGCTAATTGCGCTAGTCTCTAACCTAAGCTGATGACAATTTCATGGCCAAGGGAAGCAGTTTCACCAAATGAATGATTCATGCTTTTTCACTTTATAGACACTGTATCAGTTGGGGTTTTTTCCCAGTTGCTGGTACAGCCATCAGATTAGTGTTTATAAATAATCAATTGGAAATGAGTGACACGTCAGACTGTAATCAGATGATAAATAATACATTGATATTATTTTAAATTCCTTCTTCCTATGTAAGCTTGTAAATTGTTAAAGAGACATATTTAGCCTCGTTTTCTGCTGTCCTGTTGTATAAGAACAGGGGTTCTCAAACTTTGTTGTGTCTGTAGTAGTTTATGCATCCCCTCCTGCCATACAAGTACATTTACTGATTATAAATAAAATCAACATGCAACTCTCACTAAATATTAAAAACAGTAAAGCATTAATTCAAAACAGAGTCATTTAAGTATATAGTACATAGCTCTCCGTCTGGTCAGCTCTGAAGACAGCATCGCCATCAGCAACAGTGCAGAAGTAAGGGTGACAATACCATACTATGCCACACTTACTTTTGTGCTGCTGCTGGCAGCAGCACTGCCTTCAGAGTTGGGCACGTGGCCAGCGCTCTCCACTCTGTCTTCTCACGCCTCCCCAGAATATGTTCTGTGCCCCCTAGTTTGTATGAGCAGCACATTTGACTAATGGGTTTTGAATATGTGTAAGTTGATACACATAAAAGAAACAGGAAGTAAATTATAAAGCTATTCTTTGAGGGTTCTCATGAGATCAAAGCAAAGCTTGAGTGGTTAATGTAATCACTAGGATTTGAAGCAGAAATCATTGCCCTGTCATTCAAATTTTGCCAGATTACTTTGTATATGTATCAAAGGGGTAGTTAGTCTAGATCTGTAAAAGCAGCAAGGAGTCCTGTGGCACCTTATAGACTAACAGACCAATTGGAGCATGAGGTTTTGTGGGTGAATATCCACTTCGTCGGATGAGAGACATGGCAGATAAGGAAAGATTTTGAGATATGACAGAGAGAATGAATGCACACACATAGTTAGGGAAGAAAAAATGTGTTTAGAAACCCTCTGCCAGAGCAGATTTGCGTTATTATCCATTTCATTATCAATAAACAGTTGTTACTTTCCTCATACTGATATGTGGCAGTCCGGCATATCCACCTGGACCCATCACCCAGACAGTGTAGTTAGGTAAGCAGTATAGCTTGCTGAGAAAGCAGCTTTTACAGCATCAGAAGCAGGCAGCATCAGAGGACTGCACTGAGGCAGGTCAGCACTGCAGTATGCACTGACAAAGGCAGTTTTATTATTGTTTGTGACAAACAAGGAGTAACGGCTGTCGTATAGCAGCCTCGCCTGGAGTGCCCCCTTTTGACAGGCTGCAGTACGACAATTGTGCCTACCCTCCATTTCCCTCCTTTTGAGTCCCCACAAATAATCCACAGTGTATTACTGAGAATAAATAAATAGAGCCCTTGGGGAAAGATACAAATACAATCTCTCTGTGATCTATTTATTTAAAAAATCTTATTCACACAAATCATAACAGAAGTCTTTCTACTATCATTCAGAATTCCCCCAGCATAGTCCAAACAGTACATGCAACATATAGCCCTGGAGTCTCTCACCACATCCCGGCTCTCCAGCGTAATCCTCTCCTGTCCTTGCACCAGGAAAACCACACTAGCCATTCCAGCTGGAGTGCACCTCCACTCTTCCCAGCAACCCCCCCCCCAGCTTCTCTCCTGGGAGCCTCCTTGCTAGGGGAGCACCCCTCACTTCCCTGGGCCCTCTCAAGGTTCCTCTGGGTCCAGCTCTCTGGCCCTGAAATTGTCAGCAGTTAAGCTCCTCTGCTGCTTCCCTGCCTTCAATCCTTGGCTCTGGCTTAGAACCCTCAGTGGCTGCTTCTTCTGCCCTCTGGCATGATGAAGTCAGCCAGAAAACCCCTCTTGCTGCTCTCCTTTCCTTCAGCCTTTCCCCAGGAAACACCTTCTGCTTCCTTTTGAGACCTTCCACAGACTTCTGGTCCCCACCAGCTCTCACCTGCTCTGACTCACTGAGATTCACCAACTCACTCATTGGGTGTGTCTGCTCTCTAGGACCCAGGGGATAGCCCTCAGGTGATATCCTGACCACTCAACTGGCCAAATGGGAGCACCTGCTCTGGCAAGGGGGACTGGACCTACTTCATTTACTGGGGCCAGACACCCTGTGACAATTATATATATAGAATGAAGTTCTCTCTAAATCATTTTGTAATTCTGTGCTCAAACGTAGAGCCGCCACATACCCTACCAGTGCTAGCACACTCTTGTGCAGCTGAGGACCCTAATGAACAGAGCAAGTTCAGAATTTTTCATTGAAAGTTGTTGTTTTTTCCTCCCTCCCCAGAAAATGATGATTTGTCAAAACTGAAACTTTTCATGAGAATGCATCTGGCTTGACAAAACTTTTGCTAGGAAAGGTTTCTCAGGTCCAGCATGGAATGGCAAGGCAAAACCAGAGAGAGACCATCAATGTCCTGGTGGGAAACCTGGGTTCAAGTCCCTGCTCCAAATCAGGCAGTGAGAGAGAATGCCTATGGTCCCGGGGTCCCTCCTCTGTGACGTAGCCTAGTCTGGTATAAGCCCCTGCACCAACGAATAGTTAATTATGTATACAAAGTTGAATAGCTCCAACAGGTGAGATTGAGAGAGCCCACCACTGCCCCAGAACAGCTAATATGGTGGTCAGGGCACTCTGGAATGGAGGAGAGCTGGCTTCAAATCTGTGCTTCAAATCAGGTAGAGCAGAAAATTTGAACACGCCTCCTGTATCCTCGGCGAGTGCATTAACCACTAGGCTGTTGGCTACTCTGGGGTCTCTCACTCTTTTCTTCAAAAACTTTGAAAGTTCTTGGTTTTATCCTGATGTGGAACAGGAAAAAAAAATTCAGATATCTCAAAAATATTTGTGGGACATGAACAATATTTTTTGCCCAGCTCTAACAATAAGGTCACTCAGTATCAGGGAATGCAGTGAACTGCATTCCATCCCACATTCTGAATTTCCACTCTGTCAAAGCAATAACTTGGTTTCACCCTCCAAACTCTCCCATCCTCTTGAGATTACATCCACATCCCTGCAACACATTCTTGGTTCCCTACAAATAACCATAGAGTGACCCAAAGTTTCCAACAGCTTAGCGAGTTCCATGCTGCCCAAAATGCTTCTGCAGAATAATAATAATGCCTGTATAATTACAATGGCCAATGTTAAAACTTCCACATTTGTCAAGAGATACCACACACTTTCCACAGTTCTTTCATTTAAAAGTATAGGGGAAAAGGAGTCAGCTGCCTTTTTTATTTTTTTTAACGGCAACAATTGTACTTGCTTAACTTGCCTTTGAATTTGCTGTAAAACACTATACATATGAAATGCAAACAATTTTATAACAAAACTCACAGAAAATACATAAAGTTACCATACTGTAGACATCTACTTAAGGCTAAGGAAGATTCAATTTCCAGGCTTCTGCATCACTGCACAGACTTTTGTAGCATGTTTACCAGTTATATTAAATATATTTTAATAGCACTCATAAAAACTCTGGTATTCAAACAATAAATCTGTGTACAGTTCAAAAAAGATTTCTATATGCTTAAAGCCATCCCTTACTTTCCCTTGCCACTTGGTTTATTTCACACAGAAAGGATAATTTGTTTCTTATTTTTGAATGCTCAGTTTTGGCTTTTAACATTTATACGTTTTGCTCTGCTGAATGAGCAGCCTAAAATAAGAAAATATGTATATTAAGTGTTCAACCAAATACAGAAGAAGAGGGTTTTAAAACTTCAATTTAAAGCAAGAGGTTTATTTCCTAGATTCATGGTTTTTTATAGGTAGTAGGTCTTTGAGCATCTGCTAAATGGCTCCCATGAGGCGATCTCCACTGGGGTTGGGAAAAGAAAGAAGACCAGAAATGGAGTTGTTTTCTTTTCGAAATTAGATTTCACTACTTTTCAAGGGTTGTGGAAATGTAATGGCTTTGCCTTTACAAAATTCCTAAAAATCACTATTACACAACCAGAATTATTGCCCGTATGAACACACTGTTATTAATTACAAAATGTTCTTTACCTTACATAAAGCTAGAAATAAAAATGAGCCTAAAACCTTACTGTTAAATTACACATTTCTGGCAGAACTCTAAAAATTGTAATACAAGATAGTCAGCATCAAACACTAGTCCAAAAAATCCGCACATAAGAATAACTGCATTATCAGATTAGCCTGGGCTTTAACATCACACTGATAAAAACTGACCATATTTGGTGATTTTTCAGACTGTAATTACAGAACTTCCAGCGCCAGATTCTCTATTCTGTTTACATTGATTTTGCATCAATGTACCTACCATAACTACATTGAACTCTCATTGAAGTTCTATCAGATTAAAATGGTACAGAAAATCAGGTCAGTAGTATCCAAAGGTATCTAATAATAAACTCATGCAAATTAGGATCCATTCATGGCATTACACCACATTACATTTAACTAAATTCATCCAGAATATGTTTTCGAATTAGATGGGTGTTCAGTACATTAAACTTCAGATAACGTTAAGAGGCAAATTTTCAAAGCCATGCACATGTTTTATGCATGTGCCTCCCAGTGATTTTGAAGGAAGGCTGAAACTCCTAATCTCAACCTACATTTCTGTGTGCCTGAAAAAAAGGAAGTATATGCATCAGGAATGTGCATCTCCATTATTGTTGGCAGGATATATACAAGATTCTGCTTATAATGAATCCATGGCTTCATATACGGAATAGTTAACCTAGCCACAGATGTTTGGACCTGCTGCTCCAAACACACCTGTCTTCAACCACTTTTGCTAAAGGAGAAATTCCACTAGCAATAGTAACAGGGCTTATCGCCTCTTTGTAGATGAGCCACTTTTATCATGAGCATTTCAGCTGTAGCAGGCACCATAATCTGCACAGAAAGGGAATATACATAATATTAGCACTAACTGGGACTGATTGTTCCCTCAGAGCCACACAAGAAAGATCCTCTGCATGCACTATCCCTTCCCTACTGGAGAAAAAAGTCAGGGGGTCTCAGCTACCTACATGGGAGTATCCGTCCTCCCATTGGCATTGTACAGATTCCACAGAGGCTCTTTCGAGTCCAGGAATACACAAATAGGAAGAGGCAGGTGGTAGGTGGCCTGTAGTGAACACACCCAGGGTGCATTATTCTTCTCTGAACCCAGCTGAATTTTCAATAGCCCTTTCTGTGATGGAGATCCCTTTTGGTGATAGTCTCTGGTGTAACCACCAGCAGGGCAGTCTTTGTTAGTGAGACTCTGTTGGAACCATACTTCCAAGGAGCAAGGAAGTAGCCTCAGTGTGCACAAAGTCAGGAAGTCTCTACACAGATAGCCTTGGTATCCTTCTAGCTCCCTAGTGTCCAGCTGAGTTTGTGGTCCAGCTCTGCAACCTCTTCTAAGGAAATGGTGAATTCCCCTCCCCAACAAAACATTTGGAGGTAATTCTCCACCAAGGAAAACTTCAGAGATTCCCTATGTCTGTTGGTTTCCCTGCTGTCATTTGCAAGGATTACTAACTAACGTGACATGCACATACTTAGGAAAGCTGCGTAAAAGTGACAGTACAGGTCTATCGCATCTTATGCGCATTTAACATGCGTGATTTCAGCTTTATGCCATCGGTAAAAACAAAAAAAAGAGAAAAAATAACAATTTTAATACTGTACCTATAGTACGGGTGATTCCGCCTGCCATTACACTCAATATAATTTTGACTATACATGATTTTCGCTTTATGCGCTGACTGCGGAACGTAACCACAGCGTAAGATGTGACAGACCTGTATAGTTGAAGCATTCAGACCAAAAATCTTTATTTCTTTATTTAACTTGCCAAATTCTTAGCTCTTCACATTATTAACACTTGTCTTCTCAGATCTCCTTACACCTCATTATTATATATTCCTTTCACATATAATGTCAGTAAGCAATTAAAATAGTAGAAATATTCCTATAATAAAAGGCTTTAGATTTAGGTTAATGCAGTTAATGCTAGTGTTGGGGGTTTGAGGCTCTAAAGTACTCTATTTACATGGAATGAGTCTTGGGTCTTCTGCTTAAGTACTTGTGCTATTATAGCAATACAGCAGACACTTTCACCACCTTAAAGAGACTATGCTGAGTGAAAGTGTAGATATTTTCCTGTTCCTTTGCAGAAGTTTGTCTGGTTTGTAATATATGACATGACATTGTTATCAGAAAATGTAACTGTTGTTAATGTTAATATTGTTAATGTAATGTAAATACAGTGGACAGAGCACTGGATTGGGACTCAGGAGATCTGGGTTCTGTTCCTAACTTGGCCAATGGCCTGCTGGGTGACCTTGGGAAAGCCACTTCATCTTCCTGTGTCTCAGTCTGTGCATCTGTAAAATGAGGATAAAAATACTAATCTCCTTTATAAAATGCTTTGAAATCTATGGCTGAAAAGTGCTATGTAAAAGTTAGGTATTATTGCTGATAATGTAAATACCCTGGTTTTACATTCTCTGAATTCAGTTTCATGTTACCATCCTTCAAAAATGAATTATTTAGAATATCATTGTGATTCAGTTTTGTAAATTTTTTTTTTTTTAAAAGCAGTATATTCTGCTATGAACTAACTATAGGGTCCTGGACGAAATCAGGGATGATGTCTGGGATATCAGAAATATTTACTAGACCCAACACAGACAAGCTGCAACCTCCAATTTCTCTACTGTGTTTTCAAATAGTCAAGGATTGGGTTTTTTGAGTGTGTGTTTGTGTGTGGTTTTAACAGTGTGGGCAAGCAGTCTTGTGGCTATAAGACATCTAGGTAAATCAATAAGGAAAATAAAGAAAAAAATATTTTAAAATTTAGCCCTGAAGTTGGTTGCAAAATTTCTCTTTTGGGAAAAGTGGTAAATCAAAAGTTCGAGTTGGTCTTCACTCAACGTTAAGCAGAACAAAGGAGAAACAGTATTCCAAATCCCTTCTCCTTTAGTTGACTCTTTCTTTAGGGTAGATATAGAGTAAAATAAAAATAAACTTCAATTAAACTAAGTCTCTTGGTTTCATCTTCCTTCAAGGAAAGGACATGGGAAATGCCCAAAAAGGTTTTAAACAATCTCACAAAATTCCATCCATGGGTAGCTGAAGTCCTTCACCATGGCTCTTTGGCTGTTCAGCAGCTCCCAACCTTCAGCTGCCAGCTGATCCAGTTTGATTTCCTGGGGAAATGGGTCCAACCTATTTCTAGCATCTTCTGGTTAATCTCTGCATTGCTGCATAGAATCCTAGCATGAAATTTCAGAGCTTCCTGACCTTGCCACCTTCCAGACTTTCCCAGGCCTCAAATTACTAGTATACCTTATCACAGACCCATGCTTTGAGCTTCATGATAACCAAATGGGGTATTGTTTTCACTATAGCAGGCAAAAGGGATAATTTTTCCATGTGTATCTGGGGGCACACATGGTATCTGGAGTCTAATACATTAGATATTTTGGATAGGTCACTCGATAATATTTGATGAAGGTTGGGAAAGGTATTCCCCTGATTTCTTTGCTGTCCTGCAGAAGCTTGAGGTTGATTCTACTCTTATTTTTCATTTCCCAAATTAAACTAGAAACATATCAAGAGAGCAGCACAAGTGTGTTGGGAGAATCTTGCTAAGACATTGATTTTAATGATTCCTACTCTAGGCTTAGCTGTAGAACTAGCCAGATGTTGTGTTATTTTAATCACCCTTTCATAGAGTGGTGCAGAAGTACAGTCAATTGTGTTTAGGGCCTACTTCTGCCCTTAGATACATTTTAAATCAAGTCATGTAAACATATCAAAGGAGAATAATTGGTTTGAAAAAATTAGATAAGCAGTATGGAAATTAAACTAATACAATATAGGACATTAAGTTCTCAAAATGAACAGAACATGAAAGAAATAATTTTATACAGCATTACAGTAAATTCAATTATCTATTAGATTCCAGTCTTCCTTGGAAATGTGCGCTTTCAGGATTGCCTCATCAAGTATTTTCAGCCGCTGTCTCTGATTTGCCATTTGTAGTGCTTTCTTTTCCACCTTTATGTTGAAGTTGAACCTCACTCTGAGCAGGCGATGGTCACTAACAGCGTTGAACAATGGCACTACTGAAATGTCTTGTACGATGTGCCGCTTATTGATCAGAATATAGTCCATCTAGTTCTTGTTCTTCACACTGGGCACGATCTATGTCCACTTTCTCTTGGCCTTTTTCTTAAATCAGGTGTTACCAATGAACATTTCTTTGGTCTTCACCAGAGTTGCCAGTCGCTCTCCTCATGAATTCTGTTCGCTGATGCCATACCTTCCAATTAACTTTTTCCCCTTCTTTCCCTCTCCCGACGTTGGCATTGATGCCTCCCATCACAATCATATATGTGGATTTTTGAGTGAGGGTTTCCTCAAGCTCCTGATAGGATTCTTTCACATTATCATCTTCACTGGTGCTTGTGGAAGTATAGATAATCTTGGATAATCTTTAGGGTGCTATTCTTGTTCAGTTGGCAGTACAGCACTCTGATCGTAAGGACCTGAACTTGCAGGAGATGATTTTTGAAGATCATTCCTTGATGACAAACCAATTCCTCCAACAGTTTTTGTGCCTTCTCCTTTTCCCAACATGATGATGCTTCCGTCTCTCCACTTCACTTCCATCTCCTTTCTTCATCATGTTTCACAGAGACCAAGGACATTGCAGGCTGTCCTTGCCTTCTCCTCCATTAGATGGTTGATAGAGTCATCCCTTGTCAGTATCCTGCAGTTGTAGGTACAGAGAGGGCAGTCCTTGAGATTCTTAGCAGCTTCTCATCAATCGAACTCCACACCACCGCCATATAATGGATCGAGGGACATGCAAGGAACTGGGACTTATTTATTTGTGTTGTTTTAGCCATTTCTTCAGCCATCCACTGGCTGTGCTGTCCATGGCACATTTATCTCCTCAATATAGTAGCACCCAATCTCAAGAAGGACAACTGTCTCCTCCCTGGGTTGGCAGTCTGACACCTTAATAACATGGCAAGACCTACTGAAGAATATACTCTGCTATCATCACTGTCAGACAAACCAGGGTCACCGCTGCCCCACTTTGAGGCATTGAGGTAGGATTTTGCAAAATGATGGCGACAAACTTGAGTACTCCCTCCTCTACAAGCTGATAAGATGACTAAAGGAAGTACCGAAACGAAAGGCTCTTAAACACGGCTGAAGATCACAGAAGCCTCAAAAAATGCAAACGGGAACTGACGTTGTACAGGCTGACAATAATGGTGCTGAAGAACAAGGACGGAAAAGCAGTAATTGACAGGACAGGGATGGAAGTAGTTTGCAAAGATTTCTACACCGAACTGTTCGCATCTCAAATAAATGTCCCATTACCAACACTTCAACACACCAACGAGAACGTACTCCTAGTCCTCGTCAGCGAAGCTTGACATGCAATTTACCAAAGGAAGGAAGGAAAGTTCCAAGAAAAAAAAAAAAAAAAAGGACTGACAATCAAAATAAGAGCTAGAGGCCATGACCTCTGGAAAGCCCTTGCTCAGAGCAGTTTGTATCTCATTTGATGCCTCTAATAAGGCAAAAACAAGAACAGGTCTCCCTTTAAATTGTCTTAAATATGCTTAAAAAATCTGGAGGCACAAGCTGCTGAGGATAGATTCTTTGGCTTGTTCCATGTCTGGGGTGATGTTTTCAACTTAAAGAACATCTCCATTTGGGTATTTTTATTGCAGAAGAGACCATTCAAAAATATATTAAATTATCCTGTGTTTACTTCTGGCTCTCCAAACCTTCTCTCCCCCAATAAAAGAGACCTCATTTTGAAAGATAACAGATCGTCTTTTCTTCTAATTCTTGGGATAGACAAGGGAAAAGTCAAAATCTTTTATTTTTAAAAGTGGTTATTACTATATATTTTTCCTGGGAGATAATGGGAGCCCTAGAGACAAAATGTTCTTTCTTTGCTTATCTTCCATATTCAGGGACAAGCGACATGACAAGGATCCTCTCATGTGAGGATGACCGAATGCGGCTTTGAACTGGCTACGGGGGTGCTGCAGAACAGTTCATTCCACTCCCTCCTCTACAAGTTGAACACCTATGTTGAACACCTATGTTGTTGTCATGATGCCATTTTGTAAGCACCAAAATTTCGTAAATGTATTCCTCTGAACCTGCTACAAATGTAGAAAATGATAATTTTTAAATTATTTTTCTATAATGTCAAGCCTTTGCAGTACTTTAATGTACAATCTGGCTCTAGAACAAGTATCCTGGGAAAATATTAGCTAAAGTAAGCTTAGCAATATATCACATATCGGGATGCCAAAAGTAAACCACAATAACAAAATGTGACCCATAAGCACGCTCTCCCCATAAATGCAGGCTAAAGATGTGATTGATCAACTGCAGGCTGCTGGCATATTTGAATCACCAGCAATTTCTGTTGGTCAAGGAGAAAGAAAGTACAAATAAATACTCACATGGTGAGGTGCTTTTTTTAATGATGAAAAATGCTATCTAAGAGCAAGGTATTATTATTATTACAGAATATATTCATGTGTAGGCAAATTAAGTACTGAGGCTTCCTAATATGTGCCTATGTGGCTCTTGGTTTCAAAGTCAAACATCTCTGAAAAATGCATAAACCATGCACAAGAAGAAAAAGAAACATTTCAACATTATAAAACACAAAAATACTCTGAAAACCTTGACTGACAGCAGGTTATTTTTAAATCAGGAGAAACAATTCCACACATTCTTGCCTAAAGCAAATAACCAATTATATATAATATTTTTGAGAGCTGTAAAAAACAAACTGATTCTTAGCAACAAGGATTCTTCCTTTGAGCAAGAAGGGAAGAGTTTAAAGAAATTCAATGCACAGATTTATATATGTACAAACCAGAGAAAGACAGGCTGAGAGAATGATACATGTTTAATAATTAAAGAAAAGCTTTGCCTTAGACAAGAAAGGACAAAGAGAGGACCTGAGAGGCGCAGCTGCTTTTTAAAAATCATGGTTTGAAGCCTTCTACCAGCCAACCAAGAAATAGTGAGGGGGGGGTTATTATTACTATTTTAATAATTCATACTAGATGGACTAAGCACACAGGAGCTACTGATATATAACTGCTGACTAAACTAAGATATGGTATTTTTTCTGCAAGATCTCTCTCTGCAGGAAATGGTATTCCAAAACACAGCTTCCCTTGATTTCACTTAGTAAATGTTATCACCACACAGCTATTCTCTGAAGAAAAAAATAACGATGAGTATGGGATCCCCAATTCATGGTGAGGACCTCAAGACAACAAACTGCAGATCAGTGTAAAGGGCAAGTCAGTGCCTTCAAAATGCAGGGGGAGCCAATGACCAGTGGGAGTGTTTGGTTCCAAGGCCTTAACAAAGCTAGTTCCTGGGCCATCCTACCTATCTCTCGGTGTCAGGCTGGTGGATATTGGAATACGTAGTTGAGCTGCAGGAGTTATGTGATGGGAAGCTGTGGTAGTTCAGTAGCAACAACGGCACTACGATCAGCCAGGGTCTTTCAGGGTTGGCCAAATAATATGATAGCCAGAAAGTGCGGGGGGGGGGGGGGGGGGGAGAAAGCTGCACTAGGGACCCAAGACATGGAGAGGAGAGGAGGAATCTAAGGGATGAGGGAGGGAAAAGGAGCTGCCAGATTTACATAAAAGGAAGAGTCAAGATGTGAGAGTCAACAGGCAATTGAAAAGAACTGCATGATTTGAGAAGGGCCTGAAACCGAGTTGGGCTTTGGATTCACTTAATTAGCTCCATGTAAATATGGGAAATATACATATTCTGCTACTCCTAGCGGAGCACATGAATCCGTGCAACTGGGCTCCTTGATCCACTTCCATAAACAAACATGCAGAGAGAACAATCAAAAATCATCAGATTTACCAACTCTAGGTGAGAAGAGTATAGAAATTGCTGACTTTGTTGCTCTTTATAATAGCCAGAGACTTTCAAACAAACATTAATTTTATCAGGCAACAATAGCCCCAACAAAACCCAGCAGGAGGCTATTTTAACAAATAAATAGACCAACAGGATGAGGTGTAGCCAGCTAGGAGAAACTCAGTTTACAGATAAGGATACAATTTCCTTCCCTTGCTAACTTAAACACCAGTCCAGAGAGCTGAGCTCTGATAGCAGCAGGATAATATCTAGGAAGGGACTATAACTATAATCTCTTCCTCTAGCACTCAGAAAACACTTTCCCTCCAAGACTCTGCAGCCATCGACCACTTCTTCAGAAGTTTTCATATCCTGTTTTTTCAGAAAAGAAGAGATTCCCAAACAGACAGATCAGCAGTGCTGAAACGAATTCTTGCCCCATTCAGAAAAGATGATTAACTTAGAAGCAGACCTGAACTAAAATCCTTAATCCAAATACTTCCCAAACTTTAAGGATGACTCAGAACCTGAATCAGAATCTAAATGTCCTGTCATTTCTATAATGACCTGAACCAAGATTACAGCTTTCAAACACCCCAACATTTGGAGAGGTTCAACATTCTAAATCTCTATCCAAATGTTATGGTTTGGTTCCATTTCTAGCTAAAACTATTGTGGGATGAAAAGACCTCTCTTCCCTTATCTTTAATGGGCATTTTGTGTGTCAAGCGTACATCTCACATTTCTGGTTTGAGTCAAGAGAAGATGGTTTCTTATTCAGACTGTAAGCTGTTTGAGAGAGAGAACTTATCTTCTACATATTTATTGGCCACCAGATAGGTTTATTGTGCAATAAATTTTAAAAGCTTCTTATAAAAATATGTCAAAAACTGGAGTTTCTTACTGATCCCCTGGCCAGTCTGTTCATACAAGTGGAACAGGGAGCCCAGGTGGCTGGACTAATGTCCCAGTAAACAAGAAACAATCTTTTGAAGATCGAAAAGATTTTTTTTAAATGTATGTTATTGTTACATCTCTCTTCACTTCTTAC
>NC_066618.1:85763707-85819462 GCF_025201925.1 Gopherus flavomarginatus
TCCCCGTTGTCTAAGCTTCACGGGGCTCTTTGAGCTTGGCTCACCTCAGTGGAGCTTGAATATGTCCAGGGCTCTGCTAAGCTTCGTGGACTGGCTTTTTGATTAAGGAAAAAGGTTAGTGGTAGTATCTGATAAACTCTACCCCTTCACAGCATAAAAATGAGACGGCACATGTCGTCTTGCTTTCTTACAAAAGAAGTGAAATAGTCAACATTGTTGACATCTAAATTTTCATCCCTGGGTTATTTGAATTAGCACTTCACTGAGAAGAAACATGACAAAGTATACAAAATATTGAATAGTCTAGAGAATCAGGTGGTTTTAAAATATCTCAGGTTGGGTTCCCAAATTTGAGGAACTTACAATTAGTAGTCACTTTTAAAAATCTTGGCATAAGTTTCTCAAGCAGGAGCCATGATTTCTCATACTGCATAACTTATAAAAGTGCCAGCTATGCCATGTGTCATTAAAAACTGGATATTTACTATATAAAGTAGACATTTTCCATAGCATTTGCAATATTACCATTCTGAATATAGGAAACACTGCAAATACCTAAGTAAAAGTAAATGCTGCATTGCAGTAAACATCCTTTCTTAACTGCATCCAGTGTGTGGTGTTGAAGAATAATAATAAAAAAAAATTCAAAACAAAATGAGGTCTTCAAAATTCTAAATGATAAAATATTTACTTACTATCCTGCAGAAGTCCTCAGACTTATTATTTAATCAGAAGAACATAGAGGAGAATTTGTAGAAGATCAAAGAAATACAAATATACTAAGAAAAGCAGTAAGTTATGTAAATCGAATAAACATTTTAAAAAAAGCATTATGTGCCTGTACAATTATAACAACCAAAAAACCGCGAGAGTACCTATAGTACATGGCTGTATTTTGTCTTGGGAATTAGAGTAACATGTTTAATGCTGAACAAATCACTCAAATTTTGTTTTGATGGTTTACACTGCTAAAAAAAGTAAGAAAAGAGAAAATGCCGTAGCCATCAAATTTAATATATTTTATGCCCCCGCAGAAACTTATTGTGACCCTGATCCTGCAACTCTGAAGTTGATGGGAGCTTTGCTACTCACTTCAATGGGAACGTGCTTGAGCCATTTAACAATTATTTAAAACCACTCAACACTTGGCTCCTAAGGAAGGTGATCTAACAAAAGTGGTGTTACTATGAAATTTATCTCCCCCAATACCTTAACATTACACAATACATTGGGTGCTGCAAGTACAGTAGACACTTGGGATAGGGGTTGACGTACTGTAATACATGATGAAAGCAGATCAGACTTAACGGCACTTTATCTTAATTAGCTCTCGTAGGTGTTTCTAAGGGGTCTATCACTATGGTATTTAAACACCAATGAGGCTGGTACATATTATTATATGAAGAATTCATACCACAGAAAAATTGAATAGGCCACTTCCACCTTAATTGAATAGACTTGTTAGCACTGACCCCCCACTTGTTAAGGCAACTCCCACCTTTTCACGTGCTATAATATATATTCTGCCTACTGTATTTTTCACTCCATGAATCTGATAAAAGTGGGTGTTAGCCCATGAAAGCTTATGCCCAAATAAATGTATTAGTCTCTAAGGAGCCACAAGGACTCCTCATTTTTGCTGATACAGACTAACCTGGCTACCATTCAAACATATTTTGGGTTATTACATTGTAAAACAGTCAAACACTCAGGGCAAAATCCTGGCCCCACTGAAGTGAACTGTCAGACTCCCATTGACTGCAACTGGATGCAGATTTCACCTTTTGTGTCTGACTTGGGCATCTGCTCACATTAAAATGCACCATTAAATTAGAAGTGTTTTTTCAGTACATTCCTCCTTGAGCTCCAACCTGCCAATATGATTTACAGCTGACCTGCAATTTGTTTTTATTTCCCTCCTCCACACTCTCATGTTTACATGGCAGTGGCTCATAGTACATGTATAACAAAAAGACTAAAACACAATTAAAAGATGGAACATTTGTCATATACATACCACAGCAAGTGTTCAGATGTAAATCTTGCCAACAGAATGAAGTATAAAATTAAACATCATAGTCCACGTTCATATGTGCATTTGGTGCCAGATATTTGACTAAACCAAATCTTATTTCATCAACTCATTAATCTTCCCCACTTCCATAATTTTTCTTCCTGGGTTATGTGGTCAATCACATCAAGTGTAAAAAAAACCACAGAGTTTTAGAAATTAGGATGGATGTTGGAATGTTTCCATTGCTGAATTGTCACTCAAAAGCACAGTCATACTACTAGATCTGACATTAGGAAAATCACAAAGTGACACTGATGTTAGAAGTATGCTTTTGAGAGACAGCTCAAGTGGAATGCAATGCCTTCCTAAGTACAGAAACACACAACTTCCTGCTGCTTCTCAAACCCCAGCAACTGACTACAATGTTTATGTGTCAAATAGAGAAGTGGCCTTGTCATGGTATAATCCCTCACTCTGAACCTTAGCGTCCAAAAGATGGGGTACCAGCATGAATTCCTCTAAACTCAATTACCAGCTTAGTACTTGTAGCGCTGCCACCAACCAGGAATTCCAGTGCCTGGTACACTCTGGTCCCCTCAAAACCTTGCCAGGGGACCCCCAAGACCCAGACCCTCTGGATCTTAACACAAGGAAAGTAAACCCTTTCCCCCCGTTGCCTCTGCCAGGCTTCCCCTCCCTGGGTTACTCTGGAAGATCACTGTGATTCAAACTCCTTGAATCTTAAACAGAGAGGAAAATCCACCTTCCCCGCTCCTTCTCTCTCCCACTCCCAGACTCTCCCTGAGAGAGAAAGTAATCCTAACAGAGAGAAAATTAACTTCTCTCTACCCCTTCCCTCCTTTCTCCCCACCAATTCCCTGGTGGATCCAGACCCAGTTCCCCTGGGGTCTCACCAGAATGAAAAAACAATCAGGTTCTTAAACAAGAAAAGCTTTTAATTAAAGAAAGAAAAAACAGTAAAAATGATCTTTGTAAATTTAAGATGGAATATGTTACAGGGTCTTTCAGCTATAGATACTGGGAACACCCTCCCAGCCTAAGTATACAAGTACAAATTAAAATCCTTTCAGCAAAATACAAAGTTGATCTCCTTCCAGCCAAATACACATTTGCAAATAAAGAAAACAAACATAAGCCTAACTCGCCTTATCTACCTAGTACTCACTATTCTGAACTTATAAGAGACTGTATGAGAGAGATTAGAGAGAAACCTGGTTGCACATCTGGTCACTCTCAGAACCCAGAGAGAACCACCACCAAAAACTAACAGCACACACACAAACGTCCCTCCCTCAAGATTTGAAAGTATCCTGTCCCCTGATTGGTCCTCTGGTCAGTTGACAGCCAGGCTCACTGAACTTGTTAACCCTTTGCAGACAAAAGAGACATGAAGTACTCCTGTTCTATTAACCCTTAACTATCTGTTTATGACAGGCCTTGAATCTGAATCCTCCAGCTATTTTTCATTACCCTCCCTCTCTCTAGCTTAGCAATCTAACTTGTATTTAGACTTGGGAGAATTTGATTTATTTATAATTTCAATGGATAATATTGGTGTGCATTTTTCAGGGTTTTTTTAGATTTTTATCTATTTTAATCTTCATAGTTGCACAAAAGTATGGATTTTAAGCATTTTTCAATTTGCATTGGTTTACATTTTCACAGTTGTGGGAAATTATGGGAGAGGTGTCAGAATTATTTAATGACAGTGGATGTTGATATTCAAAGAGTTAAAGCTTTATAACCACCAAAACACAAACTGTCAATATCACATTAAAATATACAAAGTAAATATCCCTAAATCAAATTCCAATTCATTCTCAAGCAGCATTTTTCCTACACTAGTGGTCTGTACATTTCAATTATTATCGATGGAAATATTTTATCGGTTTCTGTGTGTATGATGAAATGGATATTTAGATTTTTATCAGTTAAATAAGTAATCTTTCCACATCTACTTGTACTGGATATAGGCAATGACTACCAAACTCCTGTTATGTAAACATTGGCATTAAGACCATAGTAGAGGAAGTCGTTGCAATGGAGATACTTTGATGGACATCAACACTATTTAGGAGATGTTCTGAGGGGTAACGCTTTTATCACATCACATTAAACCAAAGCACGCAGCCATGGTTCCTATTCTTCTCTACATTTGCAGTTGTATCTGTTTAAAAAAAAATAAACTATCATTTTTCATTGCAGTCTTACACGTTCAAAATAGGAAACTTCATCTTCAGCAAAAATACTCAACTCTACAGCAGTACAAAACAGACCACACTGCTGAATGTCGCACGAGTACCAGTGTTAAACATTTTTAATTAGCATTGATATTTAAGAAGAAATAAAAGTAGTGGTATTTAAAACAAAATTAATTTTGGATACTTAACCGGTAACTATGAATTTAATCTTTTCTGTGCTTCCCTTTAGCTTTTTCAATCATACTCAACAATGCTCATTAAAAGATCATCTATCATGCTTAAGAAATCACATTTTGTCAGTCTCCTGAATTTCACTGTGTTGTAGGTTCTTGACTGTACTGCACCTGGGATTAGTAGTTCTCTCTTAGACCTTGTCTACACTTGAGGCGGCAGGTAGGGTACATGTAGCTACACAGTGCAGTGAAAGGCAGGCTGTGTCCAGACTTGTCACTGTGGTATGTAGCTACATGCAGCAGTAAAAGGTTCCAGACTGGGAGAAACAGCAGGGAAAGGCTCTGGCAGCTCACTGTTGCCAGACCTTTTCACTGAGGTGAGGAAAGGCTTTGACAAAACAAAAGCAGGGTGGAAAAGCTCCAGAAGAAGGGAGCTGTCAGAACCTTCCCCATCCCCCGTGCTAGAACTTCCACACAGCTGGAGCCTTTTGCTGCAGCAGGGAAAAGCTCCAGCAGCATGGGGGCAGTGGGACACAACACTGCTAAAAACAGCAGTGTAGACATGGAAGGCACTGCTTGGGTAATAGAGAGATATGTAGGGTACATACTTCCTAGGGTTCAGGTGTGTAGGGCACTCTACTGTACGCACCTAACCTATGCCTCACCATGTACACTGCTATTTATACGCCATGCTAGCTGGGTGTGCAATACCTGTACTCTACACACCAACATAAGTGTAGACGTACTGTACCTTAACTTGCACAAGAATTCTTCACTATATTGCAAAGCTGTCAGTGTATCCAGTATTGCAATTATTGTAATAATATGAATATCATTGTAAGATAAACAGTTCCTTTTTCATGCCAACCACAATATTTACCTCTATGGATGGTGCCAGGTGGGCCTGTGCCTATAGTACCATGTGTTCCTGCTGCGGGTGCTATTCAAACATGGTATTTTTTCCATTCTTAGTGGATTCCTCAATAGCTCTCTCACAGCTAGGATTTCCACATGCTACCCAGCCTTGGATATTTGCAAGCTTCCTAAAGCGGAATTTCTACAACTGTTGTTTTTTTATGCCTCGCAAAGTCAAACGGCAACGGCAATTTCTCTCAATAGCTGTTCCATTTGGCCTGCACTTAAAACTTAGAATTTCAGAATTACATTTGTGACAAGTGGCACCACCGTCACCATAGGGGTATCAAAGTCTATGACAGCAGCTGGCTCCTATAGCTTGAAGAGAAAAGAGCCTGTAGGAAACAGCAGCTCCAAAACCAAGAAACATACATTTGCAATAACTGCCAATGATCATGCAAATCTCAGATTGGACTATTCAGTCATGTGAGACATTGCAAACTATCTACATCTTAGGCTGCAATTCACACCATCTCTCACAGACAAAAGGATGCCAACAATTTGACTCAGCTCTTTTGAAACGCATAACAATCAAAACCTTATATTTCTATTTTATTAATATCACAAAGTTGCATTCTATGCTCCCTGGAATAGACGCTGAAGCTTATGCATACGTTCATTATCTCTCACTGTAACCTCATTTGCTAATCTTAGCACTGTTCCTTTTCATTTTCATTTATTTTTAGTCAGTTTAATGGCCGTGAAAGAGCTAGATTTCCAGCGCTAGTGAGTGAATGTAAGAACTGCCATATAGGATCAGAGCAGTTATCCATCTAGGGTAGGTGGTTATGAAGCAACCTGCCAACAAGGAAGATTTCCTCTTACTCCTCCATCTCCCAATTAAAAGTCGTCTTATGCTCTGAAGTTTTACATCCCTTTCTTGAATCCTGCTTTTAAGCTTCCTGCCTTTCAATGTCATTGACTATCCTTTGGTTCTTGCATTATATAAAAGGGAGACTAAGAGTGCTTGACCTGCCTTTTATATAATTTTATCATGTTTCCTCTCTAAAGTAAATAGCCTTGGTCTCTTCAATATCTCTTCAGTGACAAGAAACACATAACAGCTTTCATATGATGTCTGAATGCCTATTTTACTATATCTTTTTTGAGAGATGATAACCAGAAATGAACACAATGTTTTAGGTGAGAAGGTACCTCTGATTTACAAAATGGAACTGTAAGATTTTCAGTATTATTCTCTATCCCAGGGGTCCCCAACGCGGTGCCCGCAGACGCCATGGCGCCCATGGGGGCATTTAAATGCTCCCACATCCTGGCCAGCGGTCGAGCATCCACCAAAATGCCGCCTAATTCGGCAGCATTTCGACGACAACGCCTATCAACGAACCGCTTGCCGTTGACAAGTGATGTCATTGAGAGACCACGACGCCTAAATGTCGCCGAAATTCGGCGGCATTTCGGCGGATGCTCGACCGCCACCACGGTCCTTCGTCTGGCGCCTGCCAGACGAAAAGGCTGGGGACCACTGCTCTATCCCCTTCTTGCACATCCTGACATTTGTTCGCTTTTTTGATCACTGCTGCACACTAAGCAAGGCTCTTCACTGACCTGTCCAAAGTTCTTTTTCCTGCCCAGACCTTTTTCCTGAGTTGTCACAGCTTGATGGGACCTCTCTGCCCCGCACTGGCCATGAGGGGTTAAGGAGACTAAGACTCTCCACTGGCAACAAGAGGTTTAAGGAGATCCTGTGGACCCAGCTCACTCCACTACACTACACCTATAGATAATGTCAGGAATGAAAAAGCGAGCTAAGAGAGGGAGATCTTGCAGCAGTCCGGGCTGACCAGAAAGGAGAGCAAAGTTCTGCTACTTCCTTGATGAGAGAAGCCTGGTTCCCGCTGAAAGCCTAAACCAGCTTTGTTGCCTGGGTAAGCCATTTGGTGGATGGCATGAGTAGGCCCAACAGGACCAACTAAAACCTACTAGCCACCTGGAAACCAGCCTGGAACAAATTAGTCCAACAAACCCATGGACAACTCTGATTCTGAAGTCTGCTCTCTTCCTCTTTCCCAGAAGGGGTTAGGACTTGAGCATGGCACACTCAGAGGGCTAAGGTGCCACAACCCTTAATCCATAAAGGCCACGTACAGGGACCCACAATGGGGTGAATGTGCCCTGACAGGGCACAAGGGGGCACTGCACAGATACTCCAGCATCACAGTGAATTCAGAATTCCATAGGATCTATGAGTGATTCAAATTCCAGCCTCCAATCCTCATGTGTGACCCAGGGAGCCCCTAAATGCCAAATGGCAAAAGGCACACCATACCATAACTCATATCAGGCCTGACACACACTACCCCAACTCACTGTTGTCATAATCTGTATCTAAAAGGTGTCATGAAAGGTATCGTATGCAAATAGATAACACATTTATAATGAATATGATTGTATGATGTATATACAGGTGTTGTATAAAGAATTATAGATGTGTGCTGGAAATATGTTCTTAAAATGTATTTGTCAAGCAGAGCTGTAGGGGACCCCGGAAGACATTGTTACAGCGTAGCTAGGGCCTGCGCTTTCTCAAGGAGAGGTTATTAGCGGACAGAAGTTGCTAGCAGCTGCTGCTTCTAACCGGTTAAAACTGCCCTGTGTGGGAAGCCCCGGTGTTTTGGGGAACTGCAGAAAGTCCCTGGCCCGAGGCCAGGGGAGGCGGCCATTGCTGATGGAAAGTCCCTCATTGCATATGTAAAGGCTGTCTTGCATGTTATTAGCACGATGCTATAATTGCTAAGGGTTAGAGCTTGCGCGTTGAACTTCGCACCTGACCGAGCTGTTCGGACGTTGGACTCCCCAAGCCAGTGGCAGCAACGCGTGGAGTTCCCGTTGCGGGTGTGTCACTTAACCTTCATTAAAGCCAATTAATTCACCTGTGTGTGTGGGCCTCGTCCTTGCAGAGCATCCAGGCATGCAACAAGAGCATAAACCCAGCCTATCCTAGGAAAAAGAATATTGTTTGACCTGCCTGCGTTTCCAGTGTAAATTGAGCATGGCAAGGCAGGAAACAATGGAAGTATATTTACATATAAGATAAGCAAAGCCATCAACCTAGCAAGTGGGTGAGACGATCATTTACTGATCGTGACAGGGGATGGAGGCTGTACCCCAGGAACCTTCCTGGCTCTTCAAACAGGACTTTGGGAAATATAAGCAGAAACAGAAAGCCATTTTGGCATCCATCACTTGAAGGACACACAAAGTCTCTTGAAATCTAAGGAAGGTGGATCCTTCAGCCAAGGAGGTTGACATCTCTGGAAAGTTACTACAGTGAGACATCTGCTTTAACAAAGATTGCAATTTGCTGAAGTTAAGTTTTAGTCACCAGACAGCAGGTTTTGTTTGTTTTGTTTATAACCTTTCATATCTTGCACTCTTACTTGAAATCACTGAAATCCACGTTCTTTGTTAATAAAATTATGCTTGTTTTATTATAAAACAATTTCAGTGCTGTAATACTGAAGTGAAATGAAATGTGGGTCTTCAGCTAATTTAATAGGCTTATGTGTACTCTCTGTCCCTTTGAAGGCATTGAACTTGGTAACTTCTATAAGTATCCAGTGAGAGGGACTGGAAACTGCAGACACACATCTGCTAAGGAACTCAGGAACTGGTGTTCACTGATTGTTACGTGCAAGGTAAGGTTTGGACTGGCTGAGTCCTGAGGAGTTTGCTGGTACGGCAGACAAGCTGGAGCGTCAGGGAGATGAGACACACCGTGACAACAGCGAAGCTCACGCTTGCTGAGGCAGAGTGGTAGCACAGTGGCTCAGAGTTCTGGGTGACCTGAACAAGGCATCACATCATTGCCTTGCATTTGTCCACAATAAATTTCAGCTGCCACCATGTTGCTCATTCACTTAGTCTTTGTCCTTGACTAATCTAAATAATTGTGTCTCTTCTGCACATTTTGCCCCCTCTTTTCCAGATCATTACTTAGTATATTAAACAACACTGGCCTCCTATGGAATCTTGGGGCTCCCTGCTACTAACCTTTACTTATATTGAAAATTCACCATTTATTATTCCTAATCTTAATTTTCAGTCACTTAACCAGTTTCTAATCCATAACTGCACTTTACTCTTCACCCCATGATAACTTCTGTTTCCTTAATTGTTTTTTGTGAGGGACTTTGTCAGAAGCTTTTTGAAAGTCCTAATAAATTATTTCAATGGAGTTACAAAGGCAGAAAGCTGGAATAATTAATGGTGAATCAAGCCATATGTTTTTCATGTGCTTGAAGTTTTCATATATATAACCTTGCCTTGCAAGTATCTTCAACAACACAGAACACCTCCAAGTCTAAAGTATTTCTAAACACTGAATGTTAATTATAATAATGTCATTCTAAAGAATTAGCAAAGATTGAATTGTTATGCGTTCCTGAAAATACTTGCAGTAGAAAATTGAACTATGGTTCAAATTAATGTTTAATATAACATGCATGTAATCTTTTCTTTTAGCTTAACAAAACCTTATTTTAGAATAGAACATGAAACTTTCACTTTATTTAGATCAGTAGGTGAAGAGGGTCTGTGTATTAGAGTTTTTACGGAACTCAGACATACCTTAAGAGTTTTTTTGTTATTTAAATTTACAAATAATAAATGAATGAGAACTAATTAAATACCTACCTTATCTGAGAGTTTCAAACTTTTGTATGTTTAAGATGTTTTTAAAACATTTATCATTTTCAGTTACAATCTTATTGATTAGCGACTAATAGTAAAATACAAAGTTCAAATATAAATCCTTATGTCACTTGGAGCCTATATCAGTAAATATGACAGCTTCCAAATATGCTGAATATTAGTAAGAATATATGAGAGAGGCAGGAGGTTATAAAGTGAATACAATGCAATTTCACAGTATTTTGCAACATTTTACTGAATGTCAGAAAGAATAGACTCTGACACAAGATTGTCCTCTGAACCATGTAGACCCTCATCACTCTGCCTTTCATTCACATTATTTAGACATGACCTAAAAAACTTTAGCTTCATCAAAATCAGACATGACAAACATCTTCCCCTCTAAACTTTTAAAGGAGAATCAGATGTTAAAAGCTCAGATTTAAGCTTCAACAACTTTTTTCTGTGCACCTGCATAGCTCTAAACACACACACAAAAAAACATTCTGTATGTAAATATATCTTCTCTTCTGCCCATGCTCCAGTTATGACCCTTTCTTGCCCAGTTATTGAAGGGAAAGGAACTATTGACATTTGACAAAAACAGAAGAAGAATGTTTTAATGATCTTCAAAAATGGCTCAAATTATCTTTCCTTTATTGATTTATAACAGTTCTGAGATTTTATAACCAAGGTCTGGGCCATTCAAGGCCCTGAATCTGCAAGCTGATTCATATGAGGAGACCCTTACACTTATGCAAAACCCTACTGGCGTCAGTGAGGAGCTCCACATGGATGCAGGGGTTCTCTTGTGGGATCAATTTGTAGGAGTGGGGAATAAATGTTCAAAACACCAGTGTCATAGTATTAAATAATTTCATATTTTCATAAACATATTTCTTCTGAGGAATTGCATGATCCCTATCAAAACACCTTGAAGAATCTAGTGCTGTCAGAAACATTCATTCCTTTTCTCTGTCAGTTTGTTTTATTTTAAAAAAGAGATCTTCTAAAAAGATAGTCTGAGACATCCGAATCTAACTGATCAAAACAATGGACGGTAATACTTGGATGGGCATGTTGAAGGTATTTTTGTTTCTATTATGAGTAAATTTAAGGTAAAGTGAATATAAGCTTTTTCTTTGACAATTTCCTTATGATGTTGTGGGTTTTGGATTGTTGTTTTCTTTGAAGTTTTAATTAATTATACTTTACACTTCAGTTTGCCATCTGAAGTAACGGGAGAACGAAGAGAAGGTTACCTATTCTGGCACTACTAGAGAGTAAGTAAGGTTACACATATGCCAAGATCCTAAAGAGCTAATGCTGGAATGCACAAGGAAGATTGGACAAATTTCAAAAGCACTCATAATGAAGCTATTACATCTGCTGGTAAGTGAATGGGAAGGAGTGGGTTGCTCAGCACAAAACAGCTAGACCCATTGGTTAATAGGTGTTCTATACACCGTGGCATAGAAAGCGTTGCGCATGTCAAGAACAATGACAACATTTAGAACAAGAATATTTATTTTCCTGCTCATCTGAACACATATATATTCCGTCATTCAATCGCATGGCAAACATGGATGATTAAAATGTTAATAGCTAGAGCTATTCTTTACTTTGCCCCGATGACTAAATATTTGAGAGAGTGGGACCACCAGTAAAAAAAAATTAATCACAACTGAGGCCTAAATACTTTACCATCTGAACTGACACTAAACAAAGATAATCAAAATGATGTGTACAGTGAGGTAAGGCTGCATTAAAACCCACCTCAGCCACCAAACTCCTTCAAAATATAGGGGGAAAAAGGAAAAAGTATTCAGCATTCCTTGCCATCATTACTTTCCATACAACACATTCCAGCAGTCCAAAAGGTATTCATTTCCATCTCCAGGATATACCAAAAAAAACTATATCTAACCCCACTCATCCAATTTACTACTGTCATGAAAAATCCTGATTATGATCTCTATTCTCTTATCAATAGATTAACACATTTGACTATCCAATAGTATGGCTGGTATAAAACTTTCTACTGAAACTTTTTTCAATAAAAAAAAGTTAGGTTTTTGACAAAACAGAAATTTTCACAGGAAGTATGTGTGTTCCTTGAAAAATTCAAGTTATTTGTCAGAAAACTGAAAACTAGAAAACTGAAAAAAAAATCAGTTTTCAGCTGAAAACTATCTGGTTTTAGGAAGTTTGGGACAGAAAATTTTTAGTTTTTAGTTGCTGATGATTGAAAAAAAATATGGGGCTCTGGTTTAACAACAAAGTTAAACATTTCCACTGAAAATTTCAATAAAACCCTTTTTGTTGGTCTTTGTTAAAATTTTGCATGGGGAAAACCCCATTTCTAACCAGTTCTATCACACAGTTAATTCATTTGAACAATTATTCTGCTTTAACAGTTTGAGGTCAGCATTGAAGTTTTGTGCAGCAGAGCAAATCTCTCTCTAAATGTTAAATAACAGCAGTGTTACGAAAGGGAGGGAGGTCCTATAAATGACCAATCCACAAGATGCTAGACTCTAACCATTGCTACATGTAAAACGGATTTGGGAATAGTTGTTTTGGCTTACAGCAGGGGTAGGCAACCTGTGGCACGCAAGCTGATTTTCAGTGGCACTCGCCAGCGGTCTGCGGGCTCTGCATTTTAATTTAATTTTAAATGAAGCATTATAAAAAAAATTTTTTTTTTATTTTACATACAACAATAGTTTAGTTATATATTATAGACTTAGAGAAAGAGACCCAAAAACATTAAAATGTATTACTGGCACACAAAACCTGAAATTAGAGTGAATAAATGAAGACTCACCACAGCACTTCTGAAAGGTTGCCAACCCCTGGCTTACAGTAATAAGAATATCCAAGAGACTGGAGATGCCAAACTCTGAGATTTAGGTCCAGGGCTGTCTGGGGCCCTGGATGGAAGTGATGTCACTTCTGGGACTGACTGCAGCAGGGGTGGGTAGGGAAGGCTGGGGGAGGGGATGCCTCCCCAAACAGCCAGGTGTGCCCCCTCCCCGGGTCACACTTTGGCAGCAGCACTGGACTCCAGGGGGCTGGGACCAGGCTGCCCACCTTCCCGGGCTGGGGAGGCCGCAGTGGCACTGTGCGCTCTCCCTTCCAGGGCTCCGGGGCTAGGGCTAGGGAGACTGCAGTGGCAGCACCACGTGTTCTCCCTCCTGGTGCTCCAGGGTGTAAGTTCTCCCTCGAGTAGAAGGGGTGGGACTAGGAGTAGCCTTCCCCAGCCAGTCATTCACAGGCCGCCCATGGGGCGCCGGCCAATCGTGCCCCCCAAAGTGCGGGTCCCAGAGCGGTCATCCCCTAGGGACGGCTCTGTTTAGGTCAGATGTAGATTTAGACCAATCTGTAGTGAGAAGACCAAGGGTTGTACCAGCCTGAAGTAGACATTGCTTAAAACATTATTTCTAAATGATTATCTGACTAGATTACAGCTTCAACCTATGCAGAGACAAGGAGATGTCACTCATCTTGTGCAGCACTGGAGTTCTTTGAGATGTGTCCCCCTGTGGGTGTGCCACATATGCCCCTACAGATTTCACTGGGGCATTTTTGATAGCACAGCCAGTTTGATACCTGCATGAGCCCTACATAGCCTCATGCCCTCTGCAGAGGATACATAGGGCTGTCCAGGCAAACTGCCCTCAGTTCCTTCTCTATCGCAAAGTCCTGCAATGAAAACTCGCAAGTGGAGGAGGAGGGCAGGTAGTGGAGCACTCATAAGGACACACATCTCAAAGAACTGCAAGGGTGAGTAACCCCTCCATCTTTGAGTAGTGTCCCTATGGGTGCTCCACTTCAGGTGACTCCCGAGCAGTACCTCCACAGGGAGAAGGGAGCTTCGGATCAGAGTCGAATACTGAAGACAGAACCACAATGCCAACTGCAGCATTGGTCTAGAAGCATGAACTAAAGCATGGTAGTTAGAGAAGGTCTGATGTACTGGAGTCCAGGTTGCCACTCTGCAGATGTCAGAGACTGCAACATTCTTGAGTAATGCTATGGAAGTAGACTGCAACCATGTATAATGAGATAGTACTCTAGAAGGAGGTTGAATAAGAACATTAGATCCTAAGCCCTAGTCTACACTACGAGTTTTGGTCGAATATAGCAGAATTATATCGATTTAACCCTGCACCCATCCACATGATGAAGCCATTTTTGTTGACTTAAAGGGCTCTTAAAACTGATTTCTGTACTCCTCCCGAACAAGAGGATTAGTGCTTAAATTAGCCTTGCTGGGTCGAATTTGGGTTAGTGTGACACAATTCAACGGTATTGCCCTCTGGGAACTACCCCAGAGTGCTCCATTGTGATCACCCTGGACAGTGCTCTCAACTCAGATGCACTGGCCAGGTAGATAGCAAAAGCCCCGCAAACTTTTGAATTTCATTTCCTGTTTGGCCAACGTGGCGAGTTCAGAGGTGACCATGCACGCAACCACTCCACCCCAGATGACTGCCCAAGCAACAGAAAGCTGGCATTCAATAAGTTTTGAAGTGCAGTGTGGCCTTGCCCTTCCCTCCTCCCCCACCCCACCCAGTGCTTCCCTCCTCCACCACCTCTCCTGGGCTACCTTGGCAGTTATCCTCCCATCTGTGTGATGAATTCATAAAGAATGCATGAATTTGAAACAATAATGACTTTATTGCCTCTGCAAGCGGTGATCAAAGGGGGGAGGGGAGGGCGGTTGGCTTACAGGGAAGTAGAGTGAATCAAGGGGGCAGGTTTTCATTAAGGAGAAACAAACAGAACTTTCACACCGTAGCACTGGCCAGTCATGAAACCGGTTTTCAAAAGCTTCTCTGATGCACAGTGCGCCCTGCTGTGCTCTTCTAATCGCCCTGGTGTCTGGCTGCGCATAATCAGCAGCCAGGCGATTTGCCTCAACCTCTCACCCCGCCGACTTAATGCACTTAGTGGGGACACACACAATGGACTGTATACAATCAATTTCTAAAAAGTCAACTTCTATAAAATCAACCTAATTTCATAGTGTAAACGTACCCTAAGTCTGGCCATACTGGGTGTCAAAAATCATCTGTCATGGAGGGTGTTGGAGGCATTACAGCCACATCAGGCGATGAAAACGAGATGTGTGTATGTGATGTCACCTCCTTGTCAGACCCAGCTTCTTGCTCCTCAAAGTTCTCTTCTCCCCACACTGGTTGGTAAGGAAGGAGTGAAGGCCCATGGGAAAGCCTATGTCTATGACTCCAAAAGGGAAGCCCTTAGAAATTGTTGATGGTATAGGGCCCACGGATCCCAATAAGGACACTGAGGACAATATGACATAGGAGGAGGAAGCCATCATTTGTCATCCAGATGATTAAAGGTGGAGGATGCCTATCCTCCCTTCTTTCTGCATGTAGAGGCAAGTAATGTCTCCTGGAATAGACAAGAGACTCTTGAACAGAGATCTGAGAGTCAGAGTCTGAGTCCTCCTGCACATATTCTAAAGGAAGTGATCATTGTTCTCCATGGAAAGTGGAGGTTAGAGAAGTAGAGGATCTCAACAAATATTCAGTGGATGATGATCCAGAAGATCTCAGTGCCAAAAGGTGCATGGCACCGGTAAGCAGTACAGACTCCAGTTCATTAGAGACAAAAAGGTTTCTTCAGTACCTGAATTTCAGCAGCACTGAAGGAACATTGCAAGTCAGTACTGGTACTGAGGTAGGTACCTGGCTAGTCAGCATTGAGGAATGGTGGCACAGACTTTGATGTAGACTTCAAGAGTGCCAAAGCAGGTACAGAGGGTACTGAAGAGTCTGACGGTGCTGATCTCCTGCTAGCATGGACATGACAACCGGAAGCAGAAGAGGTCTTTGGTATGGGGGTTCTTTTTAGTAAAGCCATGAATCTTAGAAGCAGCCTTAGACATCTTCATTGTACCAGAAGCACTTGGAACCTCAATAGCACTCCTCTTGAGACCTGTGGTCTTTGGTGACCAAGACTTCTTTGAAGGAGACCTAACACTCCTGCTCCTCTTATCAGTACCCATCGACATAGAGTATGAAGCTCCCAGTACCATGGGCAAGGATGCAAGTGCCTTGGCCCTCAAGACTTTCAGTAACTGGGGTAGCCACGATCTTCTCTCTTGCATCTTTCAGTGACTAGGATCCTGAGGTAGATGGGTACTATGTACAGACGGGTTCTCAGAAACCTGGTCTGAAACTGGTTTTAAGGTTTTCCCATCATGAGGAGCCTGAAGTTTATCTCCTATTTTTATGAGATCCACTTTTAAAATAAGTGCAGATATTCCACTTTGAGGGAATATGGGTATCTCCCAAACACTTCATACAGTAGGATAGCCTCCTGGTGGGAAAGTTGATGTTTAAAGCCTGGGGATCTTGGCATACCCCAAAAGTAAAGAGTCCAAATGACCCTGCAAATGGGGAAAACTGAGTAACAAGGAACTACTCACACTATAAACTATACACTATCTAGCTATCTAACAACGCTAACACATTCAGCAGAGGAGGGCATTCTAGAGACTCCGGATATGTTTACAGTGCAATAAAAGACCTGCAGCATGGCTGCAGCTGGCCCAGTCAAGCTGACTCAGGCTTGCGGGGCTTGGGCTGAGGGGCTAAAACCCCACCAGGGTCTCAGAGTTCAGGCTGCAGCCCAAGTCTGAACATTTATACTGCAATTTTTAGTCCTTCAGCCCATGCCCCCCATGCCCAGTCAGCTGACCCAGGTTCTGAGATGCAGTGCCATGGTATTTTACCTCAGAGTAGATGTGCTCTCTGTCTCAGGCCAAAGGCAGTTTGCCCACCAACACCCCCCTCCCATATATTCTTGGTATAGGACACAAGAACATGTGAGCAAAATGAGCACTGCTAGCAAAAAAAAAATCACCAAACGCGTGTGCACATCTGAAGCGTAGCACCTACAGGGACGCTACTCATAGAAGAACAGTGTCATTTAGGGCCAGATTATTAAAGACATTTAGGCATCTTAAATGCAAATAGGCATCCTGGTGGATTTTTAAAAGGCACCCAACTTCTCATGGGGAGGGTGCTTTTGAAAATCCCACTAGGCAACTCTCTGTATCTTCAGGTGCCCAAATACCTTTGAAAATCTAGCCCTTACTGCTTTCCTAAGCAGAGTTTTCTACATGATTTAAAAATATCACAAATAACAATACTGTGTATGTATATAGAACCTGTTACATGAGCTTTGCAAATACTGATTAAGCCACATATTGCTGTGTACATGTTACACTTTTAAACTTTGCTAAACACAAGGGAATACAGTTCATGTTCAGCCCTCTAAAACTTGTGACTGGACAAGCTGTGTGGACTAAAACTCTAGTCTAAAGTGACAGGTTACATGCATTTATGTTGTACTGGGGCTAGTTTTCGATGTAATTGCAAAACTACAACATTGTGTTTTCACTGGCTTGACACACAGCCAGTGTTCATCTTGCACATTAACAATGGTTTATATCTCATTTATGTACTTTCCCCACTGTCCACTCTGAAGTATTCATGTTTTGCATAAATATTAGTGTGACTGATTCAGTCACAGAGTTCCCCTTGGGCCTGTCACCTGATGTGCTGAAATTACCTCTGAGCCTGTATTCCCTGCCAGCTTGGGACTTCCAGAACCCTGCCTTGTTGAGCTAGCCTGCTGCAACACAGAGTCCGAGCCACGCCTCCAAAGCTGCAGGCTTTAAGTAAAAACAGCTCTGCAGGTTTCCTGACTCCAGCACCCAGACACCCAGCTCCCAATGGGATCCAAACCCCAAATAAATCTGTTTTACTCTGTATAAAGCTGTATAAAGCTTAAACAGGGTAAACTCAAATTGTCTGTCCTCTATAACACTGATAGAGAGACATGCACAGCTGTTTGCTCCCCCACAGTAATCACTTACTAATAAACTAGTGATTTTATTAAGTATAAAGAGTAGGATTTAAGTGGTTCCAAGTAATCGCAGACAGAACAAAGTTAAGTCACCAAGCAAAATAAAGCAAAAACATACAATGTAAGCTGAATACATTAAGAAACTGATTACAGGTATCTCACCCTCAGAGATGTTCCAATAAGCTTCTTTCACAGACTAGACTCCTTCCTAGTCTGGGCCCAATTTTTAACCCTGGTACAGTCCTTGCTAGCTTCAGCAGACATCTTAGGTGGAAAATAAGGGCTCGCTCATGACTGGCAGCCTCCTTTGTTCTGTTCCACCCGCTTTTATAGCTTTGGAACAGGGCAGGAATCTTGTCTCTCTCTGGGTCCCCATCCCTCCTTCTAAATGGAAAAGTACTAGATCATCAGGTGACATGGTCACATGTACTATAAGACCTCGTTCTTCATTACCCACGGGCTGGCCCACATACGCACAGAAAGGCTTGCAGGTAAATAAACCATCCATAGCCAATTGTCCTAGTCAATGGGAGCCATAAAGATTCTAAATCGTCATTAATGGCCCACACTTTGCATAATTACAATAGGACCTCAGAGTTATACTTCATATTTCTAGCTTCAGATACAAGAATGATACATGCAAACAAATAGGAGGACCACATTTAGTAGATAAGCTTTGTGACAATTCCTTACAGGAGACCTTTTGCATAAAGCATATTTCAGTTACATCATATTCACATTCATAAGCATATTTTCATAAAGCATATAGATAGCAACATCACAATTAGAATATCAGAAGAGCTACAATATGAACATGACTTCTTAATAAATGTCTAACAGTATGCGACAGTCATAATTTAGAAATACAAATATCCTAAATCATTAAACAGATTTTCTAATTTATTTTATAAAGGCACTCAAATTATATGCAACAAAGGCCAGGCTAATAGTAATAAAAGTCAGGCTATTCACACACCCTTACTTGAGTCCAGCCCAGAAATCCAACTTGAACATCAGGGGAGGTGGACTGGATTGTGGGGTACCTCACTGCTATGTATAAGGGAAAGAGCCTCTTCAATTTGGAGAGGTGTATGGGGAGATTTTGGCTAACCAGTAAAGTGCCTGAAACCACTACGGCTTATTGTTAAAAGCAGCCTATTCAGCAATCTCAGCTTGACCAAGGCAGGAGGGGAGGGGGGTTTGGGGTGCCACAGAAAGGGCAGCTTGACCCCGCGTCCTTCCTGTTAAGAATTGTGTTGAAGTTTCTGATACATGCATTTTAAAAGAGTAGGAGGTGTCCCAGGAATGTCTGTTGGAGTCTCAAGACTGCAAACTCTGGAAAAACCCAAATCTGGTTAATCAATAATCAGAAGGAACCTCTTGTTTGACCATTGAAATTGCTTACTTAACAAGTTTTCTTTAAGGGACATGTCATTCTATTACTAATGTATAAATAAAGGGGAGAAGTTTGAGACAGTTGGACTCGTTTGGAGACTCTTTTGGGACTCTTTTTGGACACTCCCTCTGGATATATCTTGCAGTCCCCACTGGCAGATGAACATTTGGCTACTGGAAGCCTGCCGCCGTGTCACTCGAGAGCCACAAACAGCTTTGGTAATTATCAAGAGTTGGGAGTATTTTACTAATCTGTTGCAGACGTGTGTAAGTGCTTGAGACTAAGTAAAGTTTAGCTTTAAGTGAAAGCACTCTTATGTTGTCCTGTTTGTGCCAGCCATCTATCGGTCAGACGGCCGCGTCTCCCCTGATTTATTTCCTGACACCACCTCGCACAGAGTAAAAGTTACCAAGAGCTTTGGGTTGAAAGAACCAACAGAGGGAAAGTTGCTTCTGCAAAGGGGGCAGGGGAGAATAATTCAAAATTAACGGGATGAGAGGTCACTGTGAAGGTGGCTGGAGATGGGGCTGATGGGGAGAGTAAGGAATTTTTCTCTTCTTCTGTGGAAGAAGTCTTTGAGGTAAGAATGAAGAAGAATTGCCTGTTTTGGTAACAGACTTTGCAACCTGCCTTGGAAACCCTAATTTGGGTGCTCATCTGCTCTCCCTCATCCCCCAGGCTTCAGAGCCCAAACTCCAACCTGAGTTGTGACTTCAAATTGCTGTCTACAAAGCCGCCCCTTCTTTTTTTTTTTTCTGAATAGAAGCCCAAGCCCCACTAGCCAAAAGTCTGTCAACCTGGGCTGTGGCCTTACTGCCACAGGGCATGTAGACATATCCCTAATGGCCACTCAAAGGATGGCTAAACACAATTTTGACATATTGAGCATAGAGGCACCTAGAATGGAGAACTGGTTGCAAGGCTTTGAAACCCTTGATACCTGTGGTCATTGTCAAGGAGAGGCAAGGCAGGAAGAGATTTTCTAAGGGCTGGTCTACACCACTTAAGTCAATGCAACTTACACCACTTGGGGGTGTGAAAAAGCCATCCCTCTGAGCGATGCAAGTTGCATCAACTTAAAGCAGTATCCACACCACACTATGTCAGTGGAAGATGCTCTCCTGCTGACACAGCTTCCACCTCTCATTGAGGTGGAGTAATTATGGTGATGGGAGAGAGCTCTCCCATCAGCATATAGCATCTTCAGCAGACGCATGACAGTCGGTACAGCTGAGCCAATGTAGTGCAGTGCCATAGACTAAACCTGAGAGAGATAAACCAGAACTTGGTCAATGTAGGACTGAAGGTAGCTTTGGTCAATTAGACAGTTTACTCTCCACAACAATTCCAATGCTGGAGATTTTTCAAATGCTATGGAAGAGGAACACTAGATTTGACTCACAGCTGCAACATAGGATTAAAATGTCAGAAATTTTATGAATGGAGAGAATTACTACTTAATGCAATGTTCCCCAAAGTCATACATCTTGGAACAAAGAAGACAAGATGAGAGGATCCTACCCAGCAAAGCAGAGACTTTGAAAATGTCTTGGGGATCATGGTGGATAATTAGCTGATAGTGTGGCCAAAAGGGTTAATGCAATCCGTGGATGTATAAAGAGGGGAATACCAAGTATAGCAGGCCAGTTTTATTACCTCAGTATTGGGTACTGGTGTGACTAATATTGGTATGCAACGGTGTCCAGTTCTGGTATCCACAATTCAAGAAAAATGTTGAAAAATTGGAGAGGATTGAGAGAAGAGACACAAGAATGATAAACTGGAAAACATACCTTATAGATTGAGCTCTTTAAGTCTATCACTATTCAAACAAGGAGAAGTTTACAGGATGACTTGATCACTGCCTAAATACCTACGTGAGGAGCAGAAATTTGATAATTGAGAGTTCTTCAATCCAGCAGACAAAGATATAACAAGATCCAATGGCTGGAAGTTACTTGAAACTATATAAATTCAGAACAGAAATAAGGTGACAATTTTTAACATTGAAGGTAATTAACCATAGGTCCTTCTTACCAAGGACTGTGGTGGACTCTCCATCACTGGCAATTTTTATATCAAGATTGGATGTTTTTCTACAAGATATGCTCTAGTACAACAGGAATTAATTCAGGGAAATCTGACGACATATTTTGGTAGTTAAAGCAGATGATCACATTGATCCCTCTGGCTTTACAATCTATGAACTGCTGAGTCCCTCTTCAGGAAAACAACACCTCGTGCAGGCATACACATTTTAAATCTTTCTCTCCTAACAAGTTTGAATTGCTTCATGAGCAATGAAATAGTTAACAACATTGACAATCATTATCATTATCAGCATCTGCACTGGCACCCACTGAAACGAATGGGAAAGTTTACATCTATTGTGTCAAGCTCTGTGCAATCTCAGGCAGGCATCACTGCACATTCTGGTCACATTCAAGGACCAGAGAACAACTGAGACAGTTGTCCATGCCATGCTCCTTTGGCTAGAGCTTCACGACCCACCCCAAGGGGGCGCACACACTACATTTTGGGAAATACAAGTAAGAAAATCTGATTTCTACAATATGTCTAATGTATTTCAGTAAAAAGTCTTTTTCTGTAGTCACTGCTGTATTTACAGTATGGCATCATCACCTAAGCATTTGTTGTCAGACTTTTTTAAACAACTGCTATAAAATATCACCATTTATTTGCCAAAAAGATACTAAAAGTCTTTCAGACTGCTGATAAGGTGAATGTCATCAATAATAAGCAACACGTTGCTATTTTCCCCATTACTGGGAAATTTACTTTAGATCTCATTAAGCCACATCAGATAGTTGCAAACTCGCTGCCTAGCATATTTTTAACCTTATGTTCATGACCTCACGCTATAGTTACATAAATATGAAAAAATTGAGGTTTTTTGGTTTCCAGGAATGATCCATTTAATGCTTTCAGTGTCGCTTTAGAACAATTAACTAAGCAGGAATGTAGAGGCCCAGTAAATGATGCATTACCATTTATTCACTATTATTTCATTTAGATAAATTAACTGAAAGAATTATATGACACTACCAGAATAATAACGGTAAAGTATAATTCATCAGTGCTCTTCATTGAGGACTGTAATATTCTCTTATAGTATATAAAAAATTAAATTATATTACTATATGTATTTTGCCCTAATTAGAGTAAGATGAAACTTATATTAAAAATGTTCATGTATGTATATCAAAGGTTATCTTAGGCACTGAGCTTCCCATAAGATACCATAAATACAATTTTATCAGTTTCCCTTAACAAATGAAAATGTCTGATCAATTTGGCAGATTGTTCAGTTTATAATATAGATGGTAACAATTTCTTCCATGACTTGTTTCATAAACGCATGTTTAATTTGCTGCATGTTCAAACGCACACTGTGAGAACAAATATTATGGTGTAGGTAATCCACCTGTCTGAGAGGTGGTACCTATTCTTCCATTGACTTAGTGATGTCTACACTGGGGGTCTGGTCGGCTTAACTACACTGCTCAAGGTGTTGATTTTTACACCGCTGAGCAACACAACTGGATCAAGTTAACTTTTTAGTGTAGGCCAGGCCTGTGTGCCCTAATTAACATTTAAAGACACAAACAGAAATATTTAGTATAAAAGTTGAACAAAGGAAAACATGAGCAGGACATTTTCAGGCTATTTTAAAGAGACAAAGCCAATGTGAACTACCAGAAATACGCGAGGAAGATCTACCACCAGAGCTTGATATTGATTGAGAAGATATTAAAATGGAAGTAGTTATAAAAAGCCATCTGCAAACTCAAAAAATGGAAAAGCAGTGAAGAGGATAATATTACCTGAGAAATGCTTAAAGCAAGTGACACAACAGCGCTCCAGACATTCCTTGTGTTTTGGGGTAGAATAAGGAATGAATTAAAGAACCCAGACCAGTGAAGAGAGCTATATAATAAAATTGCCAAAAAATGGTGGTCTTACCCACTACAGTAATGGAAAGGAATCACATAACTTTTCCAGGCACTGAGAGTAATGTGCAACATCATTCTGGACACTATCAAGAAACAAATAGATCTTCAGTTTCGGCTATGTCTACGCTATGAGGTAGTGGGTGAGATTTCCAGTTTTGTAGACATATTTGTGCTAACTCTCATCGAGCTAACATGCTAAAAATAGCTGCATAGACATATAGCATGGGCAATGGTGAGCGGGGGCATGGGCTAGCTGCACCAAGTACAAATGCTCCCGAACTCCATGGGTATGTACTCCGCATGGCCATGCAAACACTCACCACAGCCTGTGCCACTGTGGCTACACCACAATTGTTAGGGTACGTCTACACTACCCACTGGATCAGTGGGTTGTGATCGATCTATCAGGGATCAATTTATCGCGTGTAGTGTCGACGTGATAAATCAATCCCCGATCGCTCTCCCGTCGACTGCTGAACTCCAGCTCGGCGAGAGGCAGAAGCAAAGTCGACAGGGGAGCCCGCTGTGAGGATGCGAGGTAAGTTGAACTAAATACGTCAACTTCAGCAATGCTATTCTCGCAGCTGAAGTTGCGTATCTTAGGTAGATCCCTCGCCGCCCATCCCCCACAAGTGTAGACCAGGCCTTAGTATGCTAGCTCAGTGAGAGCTAACGCAAGAGCTAACGTGACCTGGGACTCACATCCCTCACTCATAGTGCATACACAACCTTAGAGAGGAACTTGCAGGTTTTAGACCACTGAGATCATATGCGGACCATGTGGTTGTTCTCAGACACATTATATAACCAAGTACGAAGTGGCAAGAACCAAATATCAAAAGCAGCAAACAACTTCCATAAACTTGAAAAGATCTGGAAAATAAGCATGACTGGCACGGATAGAAAAATATAAATTTTTGACACCAGCATCATGTCTGTCGTCCTTTCTGGAGGAGTGTCATTGAAATCTAGAGCACAAACTGATAAGAAGATCAACTCATTCCAAAGTAAATGAAAGAAGATCTTGAGAGTCCATTGGTAAGTCTCTTGCAACTTCAGAAATTTGAAACCAACCTAAAGACTCAAACATAAGATGGCAATGGACATATTTAGGACAAACTTGAAGGATGTCACCAACACACTTTCCATGTCAAGTGATAATATGGACACCACGTGGGAAGAGAGTGTAGAAGTTGAGCAAGAACTGACCTGGATTTCAATGCATGACAGTCTCTGTTAGCAAGAATCAGGATAGCTGTAACCCTAATAATGCGAGATTTGTAGAAGCGAGGATTGTGTGAAGTGAGTGGGAAAGAACTGTGGGAGAATCGTTGTGACCTTGTGTCGATAATAAGGAATGTAAATTGGCATCTAAATAGAAGTGAGAAAAATAAGATAACAAAAGAGCCTATGTATAAACAAAATGCAGCTGTTGCTCATTATTGTAGGTAACAAAAAGTACAAAGGCTTGCTGTAATTGTTTACTTGGAGAGAGACTTGCCTAGGAGGGGGAATGGAAAAAAAAAATCACCCCGCAAAATGTTTGAGGAATGTAAAAAGCACATATTTTTAGGATGATTCAAATTAACTAAACCTGAAAAGGTCAAATTAGTGTTGCATGCTTTTGTAATCCTGACATTGCTTTCACCCAAATATCAACTAGTTGGCTCACTTGCCATAATGCGGGGCATTAATAAAGGAGAGAATTCTGCAGCAAATTCCAGAAAGTTCAGTTAAATTATTTACTTTCATTAGTCTTATGTGATCATCACAGTATAGACCACCTACCGGGGTTAGAAAGGTGTGCAGAAGTAAAATTGACAATTACAGTAGCATAATGCAGTTCTTCTTTCAAATACCTCAACTGCATTCCCAAATCTCTCAAGTTGGATCATTAATATCCAGATTGCTTCACTCCCTTTGTTTCCATATATCTGGGAATGTAACCTACCACATTCTGTGCCATCAGAACAAACAACAGGCTTACAGACTAGAACAAAAGTCTACATCAAACACTTAAGGTTCCCTGTCCAAAAACCACCTTTTTCTTTCTCTTTCTTTCTTTCACACTGACCATCAAACATTGCTACAGTACTTGGCCTCCTATATTCAATAACTATGAGTGCATTAAGTGTATCGCCCTAAAAGGCTCTGTTTGAGTTAAGAGTTGAGTGCACATTTAAGAGGCAGTAATGCGGAACAAAAGTAGTACAGAGCACCTGACCACAACTCTTCTTAGGAAAAAGTTAATTTTTTTTTAACTTTTACAAGAAGAGAACACAGTCAGACTGGTTTGTATGATTAATGGCAACTCACTACAGGATTTTAAAAACAAAAACATCAGAATTGTGAATGTCATTAGTCAAACATACACCTGCCCACCCCCATCCCCCAAAAAAGGAATAACTTCTCTAGCAGAAACATCTAAGGACCTTGATACAATACTGCTCCAGGTGCAAGCTCTCTTGCTCTAGAGAATATGAAATTTGTTGTACTATCAATCAAGGAGAAGAAATAATGTTTGGGAACATTTCAGCGTCAAATGAGTTGTGACCACCCTTTACAACGGAAACAAGATTTGCAAAGGAAAGCCTCATCATAGCAATACACAATGGCATATACCCTCCACCCTCACACAGGTTATATCTAAGGCTAAGATTATGTCATGGAGGTAGTGGATGTCACGGAATCCATGACTTCCAGAGACCTCCGTGACATTGGGGGCCCCCACAGCTGACCAGTCACTGCTGGCAGTGGGGGCTCCCTTGCAGCTACTAGCCACTGTGGGCAGCAGCAGAGGAACCCAGCAGCTCCCTATCTACCACTGCTGACAGGGGGCAACCCCACAGCGCCCCAGCCACCACCACTTGCAGGGGGCAACCCCACAGCGCCCCAGCCACCACCACTGGCAGGCTGCCATCCCACAGCTCCCCAGCCGCCACCACTGGCAGGCTGCCATCCCACAGCTCCCCAGCCGCCACCGCTGGCAGGCTGCCATCCCACAGCTCCCCAGCCGCCATCGCTTGCAGCGGACTCCAGAGCTGCCCACCCACCGCTGCTGGATGGGGCTCTCCACAGCTCCCCAGCCCACCGCTGCTGGTAGGGCGCCTTCCCATAGCTCCCCAGCCGCCATCGCTTGCAGCAGAGGTACTCCAGAGCCGCCCAACCATCGCTGCTGGATGGTCTCCCTGCAGCTCCCCGGCTCACCGCTGCTGGTGAGGGGCCCCCTTCAGCTCCCAGCGAAGCAGGGTGGCGGAGGATCCCCTGCAGCTCCCAGTTACTGCGGGGGGTGGGACATTTTGTCAGGGATGTTTTTAGTAAAAGTCAGGGATGGGTCACGGCTTCCGTGAATTTTTGTTTATCGCCAGTGACCTCTCCATCACTTTTACTAAAAATAACTGTGAAAAAATCGTAGCCTCAGTTATCATATTGGCCTAGAACTTCCTTGTGCACTTCTGCCTATCACAAACACTCGTCCAGCCTTTGTCAAGGCCATTTAGAGAGCAAAGAGCAGCTTAATGTGTTGATAGACTATCCAGCTCCTGTCACGCACACGCCTTAATTTTCCTGTTCCATCTCTGTGTCTGGGTCAATAAGACACAAAAGTAAAGTCCATGTAGCCACACACTGTGATTAACAGTTGTGTCAATAACTGCTGGAAGTTTGGGATAAATATTCAGTAAAGTGATCTCAGAAAAAAGTGAATGCCTCAAATCTAAGGAATGCAAGATAAGAAAAGGGTACCTGCCATTTTGATGAAGATGTTTACATGTACAGAGAACGCTAAATCATTGTTTGTGATTTAGTTTGTTTGTACTTATCTTGAAACTGTGTACTACAGTCTCTGCATAGCAAAGAAACCAAATTAAATGCACTGAAGAACCTGCTAGTCAGTTCAACCTCATTGAACAGCAGGACACCTATAAACCCACCATTCAAATAGATAATTACATATGTCACAGAGCCTGACTCTTATTGCTCCTGAAACCTTGTGATAAATACATTAGTAGTAGTTTTACCATCATTAACAATAAACCGCCCATTACAATTTAGAAGAGTGTTAGTAATCTAGCCCTTGCATTTCTCACAAGTTTATGAGGATAAATTATGTTAATTTCTACTGTATATAATTTCGACACGGTATATAGCCAAATTAGAAGTAAACAATGAGATCCTAAATTATAGACACAAGGTGGGTGGGGTAATATCTTTTATTAGACCAACTTCTGTTCGTAGAAGAGAAGCTTCTGAGCTTACATAGAGCTTCTTCTTACCTCACCCATCTTGTCTCTTGAATATCCTCGAACCAACACTGCTACATCACCACTGCAAATCCTAAATTACAGCAAATGAAGTACAAGCTGACTCATTTAACAGATTTTGAAGGTGACGGTCCAGTCATCATTGTTCTAACCTGGGACTTAAGAGACTGAGATTCCATTCTCTGTTCCACCACACTGGGCAAGTCACTTTGTCTCTCTGTGCCTAAACTCTCTCCCTGTAAAATAGGGATAATAGCACCTTCCTACCTCACAGGGGTGTTATGAGGCTACATATTTCAAAGACTGTGAGACACTCAAATATTATGGAGATGGGGCCAATAAATATCTAATGGATAGAACATTTATAGCTCTAAGGTTAAAAAATTAATTTTTCTCACTTTTTTTTTAATGTATCTCTTTCGCCATAACTGTTCTGAGAATACGCTTTCTTGGTGTAAGTTAAGCTATGTACTTCTACGCAGAAGCAGTCTGATAAATTACAACAATTAGTATGACATGCTTTAGACACTTTTCATCTATAATTCCAGAAAATTAACATGATGAATGACCGGTCCCAATTATTAATTCATAATGTTCCTTTAGGTTACAAGAAAAACCTCTGCCAAAAACCTGATCTATATTACCCTGATGGGAAGACATAAAGCTCCACTAGCAAGCAATATTCTGGAGTTTATCTCAGCTTTATTTCAAACATTACAGTAGAGGGTAAAGTGGGACATATTAAATATTAAAAAATACTTTACACATATCTTGCACTGTTTATTTGTGGCCCTGTCAAGGTTCCTTTCCCACTCTGAACTTTAGGGTATAGATGTGGGGACCTGCATGAACACCCCTAAGCTTAACTATCAGCTTAGATCTGGTCTTGCTGCCACCACTCTCAAATACTAGCTCCCTTTTCTGGATAGTCTTGAGAGACTTCTTCACCAAGTCCCTGGTGAACACCGATCCAACCCCTTGGATCTTAAAACAAGGAGAATTTAACCATTCCCCACTCCTTTCCCCCACCAATTCCTGGTGAGTCCAGATCCAATCCCCTTGGATCTTAAAACAAGGAAAAATCAATCCAGTTCTTAAAAAGAAGGCTTTTAATTAAAGAAAGGAAGGTAAAAATCATCTCTGTAAAATCAGGATGGAAAACAACTTTACAGGGTAATCAGATAGAGCCCAGAGAAACCCCTTCTAGCCTTCGGTTCAAAGTTACAGCAAACAGAGGTAAAATCCTCTCAGCTAAAAGGAACATTTACAAGTTGAGAAAACAAAAATAAAACTAACACGCATTGCCTGGCTGTTACTTACAAGTTTGAAATATGAGAGACTGGTTCAGAAAGATTTGGAGAGCCTGGATTGATGTCTGGTTCCTCTTAGTCCCAAGAGCGAACAACCCCCAAAACAAAGAGCACAAACAAAAGCCTTCCACCAAGATTTGAAAGTATCTTGTCCCCTTATTGGTCCTTTGGGTCAGGTGTCAGCCAGGTTTCCTGAGCTTCTTAACCCTTTACAGGTAAAAGGATTTTGGTGTCTCTGGCCACGAGGGATTTTATAGTATTGTACACAGGAGGGCTGTTCCCTTCCCTTTATAGTTAGGACAGGCCCTCAAAGTGCTTTACGAAAGTGGGTGCATTATCCTTCCATCTGGCCTAGGGCAGCAGAACACCTACCCCAAAAGCGTCAGCATTAACCCACTGTTAAAGATGGCTCTACAGAGTAACAAAAAGTACTTCCATCCCATGAGGGATTCAGCACTGGGCTTTAGTACAAAACTGGAACAATATTTAAGTTACATCTACATTGCTGGGCTATATTCCATTTAGCATAAGATTTTTCAAATTAAGAGTTCAGCACTCAGTACTTCCCATTAAGACCATTGGGAGTATTGGTGCTAAGCATTTTGGAAGATCTGACCCTTACAGTATATAAAATTACATTTTCCAAATATAAAATTGGAAATGTCTTGTATGTTCTGCTATGGGAACTAGAATGGACTTGTGGTCCTGACCTTTATAAATGTGTTCATTAGAAATAAGGCATAACATTTTGCACTGCAAGACTGGCGTAGAGACAGAATGGATACTACATGATGTGGCTGAACAAACAAGATTCTTTTTGTTGAAAAAGATTTTAACCTTTAGATAACAATTTCCAATCAGCTACTAACCTGAGCTGCATTTGAACCAACCATCTAAAGGTGATAGTCATAGCCCATTAAGAATCCCCTAAACTAACCAGCCCCTAACAAGCAATATCTTGAAGCTCTATTGCACTATGAAACAAAAATGCCAGATGTTCTAACACACATTCACATATGGTAAATAAAAAGCAGTAGTACTTGTATCTAGAGAACGTTAACTAAACAGTGAGAAAAGGTGTCGAAATAGAAGTCTGCCTTTGACAAGATATGACACTGATAGATAAGGTAGAAATATTTGTCTTTCAATTTTTTAGGAATTTCAAGACACTATATTATCTGAGACCCTAGTAATTACAGTACGTAATAGATGCATTAAGAAGGAAAGGATAAAGTCATAGTGAAGCAAAACAGAATAAATTAAATTTGTTAAGTAATTGAAAGATTATCATTTTTCACTTCCATTTGAACTGAAAAAAACCCACCCATGTGTTCAGAGACATGGAACGTTAACTTTAAAACACATGAAATTAAGATCATAATCGGATACGATGCTTCCCCTAGTAACACAGCCACACAAGTATTTGACATGATAAGAACAGACACTAGGAATCTAAAGTAATTGAAGATGTACGTATACATCAACATGAGGCATTCTTGCTCACTTTTAAGGAATGTGCACTGAAACATAGTCCACTTCTCCTTCCCTTGCAACCTAGATATAGATGATTTGGTGTGTACTGTATTTATTCCAGGTATTTACTGTAAGATTGTAGATGATGGAAATATGTGGCTGTCATACCAACAGACACGCAGAAAAACATCTATACAAGCTTGCACACTTAGGCCTTGTCTACACTACTGCTTAGCTCAATGTAAGTTACGTCATTCAAGGGTGTTAAAAAAGCCACCTCGCTGAGCCACACAGCTTGCATGGACTTAACGCAGTGTCTACTCCGCACTATGTCAGCGGGAGATGCTGTCCCATCAACACAGCTTCTGCCTCTCATTGAGCAGCACCAGCTTAGCACTGCAGTGAAGACTAGCCCTCTGTGAAGAACGCACACAGAGGATCCCTCCCTTCTTTCACCAAATGTCGCAAATGTACAAATATGGAGGAGGAAAATACAGCACGGGCTGTCTTATTTCAGCCCCTTGGTAAAACCACACACAGCAGGAGGAATACAATTCCACCCCAGTATACCTTGGGTGTATTCAAACTTAAATAAAACAGCTTGGGACAGATCTTTAAAGGATGTTGCCATGAGAGATTTCCCTACCCAACCTGATGCCCAGTAGCCTCCTTAGCAGACTAGGGACTTTGTCAAACCCAGGTGAATAGCAGGGACATCGCTGTCAAAATTCCTTTAGTAGCTTGTTTGAAGACTAAACACTTCTTTTTCTCTTGCATTTCCTTTACAAGATAGTTGGAACCATTTAGCCTCTTTAGGGAAATTCATGTCACACCCATTCTCTCCTATCAATTCTCAGACTGTCAGCTGGAATAGAAATTTATTTCTACTTAAAAGAAAATATGAGAAACTTCTGCAATTTATGTCATATGACGTGAAATGAATTAAGTCTATGTAGGGGAGTATATTCTGCTTGCAATTATACTTGCATAAAAATAATCATAATCATGCCTGCAGTCCAGAATCTTTACTGCATGTGATTTTTTTCCCCGTAAAAATAATGGCTTGTAACCCACAGATCAGAAAGTTTTCAATGGAAAGGAGAAATGTATTTTCTGTCAAGACATTAAATAAAATGTGATGAATACAATTTGGTACCGATCCCACTCTCACACCAATCGAATCCCTCTGACGTCAGTGGAATTTCTTTTGGATTTACCCAGGTATAAATAAGATTAGCACCAGGACCTTTGTTTTTAAGACTGACACAAGTTTGAACAAGAAGTGATGACAGTGTGACACTGTCAGACCAGGTGCCAGCTCATGTCACAGCCCCTAAGTATCACTGAACACTGACAAATGCATATCTAGAAACCAGTCTGGCTCACCTGTGTTAGTATTGTTAAAGCAGATGTTAATTTTATAAGACTATGTACATTGATGAAATGCTTCTAGGATGCCGAATGTATTGATCTCACTTATAACATCTGTATCCCATGGTATTTAGTTATATTGAGTGTTTGTATTGTAAGCCTCTCTAACTGTGTAACTCGCCAAACAGGAAAGCAGCATTAATTAACGTAAAGTGCTGGTTCTGCCCACAAAGAAGCGCAGTGAACCCAAATGAGCCATTGTGAAACATCAAAGGACTAAGACTTGGTTGACTGCTCACATCCCACATCCATGAAGAGGAGATGAGAGCAAACACTTGTCCTATCCATTTGAACTCTGGGGGAATGGAATAAAAATCCCTGGCCAGAAGAAACTGAATCACTATGCTGCTTGGAATTTAGAGAGGGCAAGATTTCTAAGCATAAGAAAGGGATCCCCAAGCTGCTTAGTTAGGATTTGCTCTAAAGAACATGGAAAGCTTGCATATCACAGCAACTTCCATTATCTATTGGAATCTAAGACTGTAACTCATTTTTGTGTGTATGTTTACCTGCTTTAACCTTGTAAATAGCTCTCATTTCTTTTTCTTAGTTAATAGATCTTTAGTTAGTTTATTATACGATTGGCTACAAACATTGTTTTTGGTGTGAGGTCTATACTGCAATTCACTTGGGGTAACTCATTGGTCATTTGGGACTGAGAGTAACCTGAATATTGTTCTGTTTTTTTGTGTGTAAGGGACCATCTATCACAAAGTCAAGCTTGCCTAAAAGGGCTGTCTGTGACTCCATGCTAAGGCTGTTTTAGTGCTCGAGGAGTTCACATTTGATACCTGATTGGACAGTTTGAGGTTTGTGCCTTGCCTTGCTTCTGAACAGTCTGCCCTGACACTGGCACCCCCGGTTGTGAGTCACTCCGGACAGCTTGACAGATAAGTTTGCCTCAAGTTCAAATAAAATATTTTCTTAAACAATTCAAAATTACTGAACATGAATGTACATCTATTTGCCACATAAAGACTGTGTAAGAAAGTATTTTACAAACTATTTTACAACTCAACAAATCTTGCCATAACCAGACTTCATTACCTCAGCTCATCTACTACGCCAACAATGAAATTAGCCTCTGTCCTGCTTTTATGTACATTAAGGATATCATATTCTCTCTTGAACTATGCATCCCAGTGAGTCACTCATTTGATCAACCCCTGATCACAGGATGAAAGCATCTCCTGAGTAGATCACGCAAACTGGATTACTCTGAAGCAATTTCATTCAGAGGGTTACCCTAAAATGAAGATGTACAAGAGAATACGTGAGAGAAACCTAATTAAAAAAGAGAATGTAAACACGATGGCTTTGAATCAAGCTGAAATCAGTCTATGGCTAATGAGATGGACAAAGCTACCTAGGAAGCATCAAACTCCACTATAGAAACTGGTGTTCCTTGAAAGAGAAAAGTAACAGGCTGTCAGGGTAATGGCTGGCAGTATGTTAATTGGTTTCTATATGCTATGATGTGAGTCCCCTATAAATATATGTAATAAAATAATCATAAATAATTGACCAACCACATCTTGAAGCCCTTATGCAGTTTTTACACAGTTCTTAGTCAATAAAAACGCTCACCAACTTCATTGCTTCAGGAAGGGCTGCAGTATTTGAGCTACTAAATAAATTATAAAAAACTCTTCAATACTCGATTAGTGTTTCAACCATAATTTCTTTAGAGGAGGGATTTTTTGTGTGTGTTTGTCCAGAGCCCAGAATAATGGGGCCCTGATCGGAGCACTCAAATGCTTCTGCAATACCAATAAACAACAACAATTAACAATACACTGTGGTTAAGGTGGTTGAAATCAACATCTTGACTGCACATATATTGAAACTGCATGAACTGGTGATATACAGACAGAACATGACAGATGGAGTTAGTGAAGAAAGAACTAGGAATCGGTGTGATAACAGTAAGGCACTTAACAGAACCCAAAATAATGGACTATTTGCTATCATTTCTTCTAATTAGATATAAAACATCTCTGCACAATAAATTAGAATACACATAGCTTTTGAACTGCTTCTTTATACCAAACCAATTCCATCTAAAGATGAATGAATGGAGCAAAGTACACAATGCAAATCAAAACAAGTGTCTTTTGCACTGACTAGAAGTAAAATACCTGGTAGTAAGCAGTTTTCAATAAAGTGCCTTTCCTGTTACTTTGTGGCATATCTATATCTATAATTGCTTATGATTGCTTCATTGAACTGAACTCTGAGAAATAGGGTCAAAACAGAAAAGCGTAATTAATTTTACAAATACTTAGTAGGATAAACTAAGATTTCTCTGGGAATTACAGAACCTGGATGGAATAATTAATAATGAGAACAGTGTAAAACATACTGTCTTAATTTTCTATGGGTTTTGCAAATACTATTTTGGTTTTGATCCAAGTGGGCTAGCACCACTTCAAATTTTGCATTGATTTGTGTGTTTCAATTAATCCCAAAATCTCAAAGGAAAACAATCAAAACTGCTGAATTTCACTTATGTTCACATCTAATCCAGGTTAAACTAGGAATACCCTACATGTATGGCACACCTGGCAGTTATTCTTGACTTCCAAATCTGCATAAGTATTTCAAACTAGTTTTTACAATGTTCCCAACTCTCTCAATTTTTTGAGAGTTTTGCCATATTGCTTAAAGCCTCAGCTCCTGGATGCAAATGATTATAGGAGATGCTCAAATTTCACTAAAAAAAAAACAAAAAACAAAGTTTGTAGCTATTACGGTCATGGAGAAAAAATCTGAAAACGGCTCAAAACCAGAAAGCAAATAAAATTATTTTTTTTAATCTCATAATTTGGGCAGGGGAGGGACATGATCATGATTTTTGAACATTTAGGGTTGGTAATACCAAGTGTGCCAATTATGATCTTTACCAGATGGCACATTATTGGTGAACAACCAAGCCCATCAACTGTATCCATATATACTTGCAGCCGTTTCACAGTGAAATTGATTAGGATTGCAGTGTCTAGTTAATTTCACTGTGCACTGACTCTATACCCTAAAGCACTTCAACTCAGTGGTATAACATTGATGCTCCAGTTGGTCTGCCAGAATGAGATGCCAGAAGGAACACCAGGTATAATCATTGTATTTGTATCCAACTGCAAGGGTAAACCATGTAAGAAGTTAATTATCCCATTAAATTTTCCATCGGTTACAGAGTAATGGATTTTTCCCATGCAGATATATGGCTTAACATCAAACTGCAAATTAGTTTTTAAAAGAAAAGCATTTCATTTATTAAAAATGCAAATAAGTACAGGAAAATATGTTTGTGTCTAGAAATTCTGCTATTTAATCAGCCAATATTACAGCTCTAGAGGAATGTGCAATATCACTGAAAATACGATCTCTCTGCATATTCTAAAAGAGCACAGTATTAGACCAGTATCAGAGGGGTAGCCGTGTTAGTCTGGATCTGTAAAAGCAGCGAAGAATCCTGTGGCACCGTATAGACTAACAGACGTTTTGGAGCATGAGCTTTCATGGGTGAATACCCACTTCGTCGGATGCATGTAGTGGAAATTTCCAGGGGCAGGAATATATATGCAAGCAAGCTAGAGATAACGAGGTTAGTTCAATCAGGGATGATGAGGCCCTCTTCCCTTGGTTTTCACACTTCAGCTGCTAGAACAGGGCCTCATCCTCCCTGATTGAACTAACCTCGTTATCTCTAGCTTGCTTGCATATATATTCCTGCCCCTGGAAATTTCCACTACATGCATCCGACGAAGTGGGTATTCACCCATGAAAGCTCATGCTCCAAAACGTCTGTTAGTCTATAAAGTGCCACAGGATTCTTTGCTAGTATTAGACCAGGACACAACAGAAGTATGACTGCAAAAATAAGCATGCAAGCATCTCTCACCGTCTTTAAAAGCCAGTACCTGATTACTACAGCAATTCTCTCTCACATGGAAAGATTTGCATGTATTATGCATAATACCTAGACAAACCAATTTACACAACAACTTTTGCTAATGTCACTGTTTTAACCGTTACACTGTACTTCACACATCTGTACTGTATGACCTCACAATGCTTAAACAGAGAAACATGGTCACATTATTAACATAGGAGCACATAGCTGCATAATACAAACTCATGTGTAGCAATTACGTAAAATAACAGCTACACATTATACAAATTACACAGATACAGCTGTTGCTTGAGCTATACAAGTAGCTCAAACTAACTGGGGGTTAACTAATTGGGGGATTAACCTAAAGCTCTCCTTTTATCCAGGTATAATATTTAGAAGCTGGTGTATAGTATTCCTGCTTTCCTCAAATTCCATTATATAAATAGATCTTGTGAACTTCAAGACTATTTCAGTTGAGATCATTTATAGAAAAAAGTGGAGAGAGCTTGTTTTATTGCTACAACTTGCAGAGCAAAAGAATTTCTAGCAATGCATTCTCCCCAACATTTAACAAATAGACATATACCTTTCTCATACATTCGTGCATGTTATGTCATGAAATAACTTCAGAATGTCATTATCATTTCTCACTGAAAACTTAGTTTTAATAACATACATTGTCTGCCATCTGGCTATTCAGAGCTCCTAAACAGAGAAAGACGACTTGGAGTTTTAACATTAATCAGTGAAGAACTAACAGGATGTCTACACAATGAAGATAAATTCTGCAGAGAAATAAACCTCTAGCATTGAAGGATCATTAAAACTGCAGTAACCGGTATACTTCTATCAGAAGAGCTGCTGAGTTCATAAAGAGAATTTATTCTGCTGAAGATACAGAAGAGAGGCTGTTTCCATGACCTTGCACAGGAATTCGCTGCTGATCCACCCTAAACTCAAGTGCTAGAATCCTTTCTAAAGTTGCACAATGTCTGCTGCTGGCTTACAATGGCAGGTAGATCTTTCAGGCCGGATACAGTTGGGGTCATGGAACGCAGCTGGTGGAAAGAGCACTGGTGGCTAAAATAAGAGGCCCTGCAGTTGGAGCATACCCAGTCCAGCATCACGCCCAGCCACTGGCTCTATTTCCCTTCTTCAAAATAACTCGCCCCTTCTCGTAGTCTAGTTTATTAACACAACAGTTCAAAACACCACAAATCTTCCATCTCGCCTCCTGCTGTTGCACAATTCTTAGACTTGCCCCAATGAGGTTTTGCACTGTAAAGCCTGCAGGCTCTCTCTCCTCAGGCCCTCTACCTGGGAACAAGAGAGAGATTCTCTCTCCACGTGGAAAGCTCACTTCTCCAGACTGAACTCAGACTGCCCTTATCTTCTGCAGACAGTCTGGGAGGTATTCACATACATGCCCCTGTCACGTGACCCACGGACTGAGAGGTAAACTAGTCACAGGGGAGGCAGAACCAGCACTCCTTTAAAGGGCCAGCTCACACTGTGACAGAACCTTAAAACAGCAGAACCTTATTAAGCTCCGTGACAGCCAAAAGTAACCTGCAAAATACCCAAATGCACACATAAGTAATGCATATTTAAAATAAAACATTGTAGGCTTTGGATCCTGGGTCTTTGGTGGCTGACTGTGCCTCCATCACATTCTGTTTGCACAGAAATGTTGTTTTTCCCCTTGATCGGTTTGGTCTTAGAGCTCCTTCTTGTAATGCCTTTGCAATACTTTATGCTCATGGGCAGCATGTAATGGTGGCAAGCGGAGGCTAAGCCTCCCCAAACCTCACACCGGCAGAGGACATGAGTGGCAGACTTATGACACCCTGAAAAATCTCCCCCCGTCCCTGGCTGGAGGAACTCTCACTCCATGCTGTGGTCATGGCATGGGCATTGAGCTTCTGGTCTCGGGGTCACACCACGCAGGGGGCGAGTGCAGCAAGTGGGGGATGGGGCCATGGGCGAAGGGGCTCCGGCCTCAGATTTCCAGCCAGGCCAGAGAGCTCCACTGCTGTCCCAGTTTAGGCTGGAGCAGTCAGCCCCCCACCCCCACCTTCCATGCCACATCACTTAGCATTGCAGTGTTGTTAATGTTCCGAGTATATTGTGTGTACCTATAAATATTCACTAATCCTAAAAACAACAACATGTGATGCCTTTCTGTGATACAAGCATATCAAACATCTTGAAATTCTCATATAAATCGTCCATCTCCTGCACGGTGAATAGTTTAACTTCACTAGCATTTGTGGCATGACCTAGTTTGGTTGCAGGTTGCCCAGCAGAGAACTAGCATTCTTACTATTAATGCCGGTCACGTGCTTCTTAACCCCAACATGCAGTGCATTTTTTGATTCCACAATATACCTGTCCTTGATCTTTCCATAAAAAAATCTTGTAAACACACAATTGAGAATGTTTCTTAAATATGCATGCATTTATTAGATTTATTTTGTGTTGCTCATCCAATTATTTGTATTAAAACTTACTGATACTGGCCAAAAAGGAGATAATTTGCTTGGTTTATTGTTTCATCAGGTTTTTAACATCCAACTTACTAAGTATATCACCAAACTATTAATTATTTGCCACTTGTCTATTCAGTTTGAATTGCTATTGAACGTTTTGCCAGCTTGATTGTTTTCCTTTGTTCTAGAAGAAGCTTTTTAAATGCAAAATGCCACTGCAAAGGCCATAGTACATTTCTAAATTTGAAATAAGCAATTATACATTGCAATGTATTTTGAAAAATGTCCTTCCTCTTGAAAAAATTAAGGAGTTTTTAGGAAACCTGATGATGCACTCCAATATTTTTCAAATTATAATCAACCCCCTGCATCTTTTTAATTTGAACAACATATTCTTCAATCAGAAGATGGCTTTGTCATTGTATTTTACTTTTCTTAATAGTTTTGGAAAGATACATGGAATGAAGGACATAATACTTAAGTGACAATCAACATAAAGCCTAAAAAACACACAAAGTGGTTCATGTTTAGTAAAAGAAAGAACAAGGTCAATATTTCTCTGTATAACTCTGCAAAACAATCTAACATGAATTTCAGAAACTAAGGCTTGGCTGGTACAAGAAAATGTAGCTGGCATAGCTATGCTGGGTAGGAGTGTGGAGAAAAGTCACAGCACACTAGCCAGCAAAACCTCCTGTGTAAACACAACTATACCAACCAAAAAAAAAAAAGAGTGCTTTTGTTAAACCTAGTCTACACTTAAAATTCACACTACTTAGCAACATAGCTATTCCAACCCACCCCCTAGCATAGATGCACCAAGGTTAACATAAGAATGCCTCTGTCGACCTGGCTATCACCACTCAGGAAGATGGTGTTCCTACACTGTAGAAAAACTTCTTCCATTAGTGTAGGCTGCATCTACACTACAGGGTTATGCCAGCACAGCTACAGAACTATAGTTATGCCGGAATAGCCCCTGTAGTGTGGACATGGCCTTAGCATACCTAATGTTCTTCTGGGAGGTGGTACAGCAATGTTGGCAGAACTCCTTCTGCCAGCTTCCATGCATCTCCACTAGGGGGCTTTGTCAACATAGCTATGCCAGCCCACATTCTCTATTGTGGACAAGCCTTTACTTTATCTCATTTCAATTTGAATAATAGAAACAGAATGTTTCCTAGGCATCCTACTCACAGAATTACAGTGATAACGTACAGAAAAAAGATAAGTTGATGAACATGTCCCAGAAACTGTAAAACCAACTGATCTGAATGAAATACTATGAGTGGAATCTTTAATGAGAACTGCAACCTTAAGATTTCCCTTTGCCATCATTAATCCACATTGCTTTCTACTACAGCAACATGCCCAAAGTACACAGTTATGCCAAAAATGTTAAATAGCATGTGCTCAAAAGTTAGGGAAATGTAATTATATATATTCTACTGTACTGGCCTATTAGGTACATAATATGCATTTTTAAAAACTGCCTAAGTTAGACTAAGGACTCACAGTTTGTCAGACCACTTTGTTTTTTAGCACAGCACTCTGCTAATAATACCCAGATAACGTGAGCACCATGCAAGACACAAACTATCTTATTTATACAGATAAATGGGCAAGAACTTAACAAGATAACAAAGGAAGCAGAATCTGATAAATTTACCTGGGCTAGGCATGCATATCTTATTTCCTTACTATTACCGATCTTCTGTTAATGTTTCGCCATTAGCACCGTTGTTTATGCCTAATGTTTCTTTTCCTGGCACCTGTATTTCAACATTTCTCATTTCTGCGTAAAGGTACATACAACATTTCTTTAATCCTGTCTTATTTTTACAATATAATTCATTCTACTTTCACACCACTATTATAGTCTCATGGGTAAATAAAAAACACAGAGCTGAAATATGCATGTACCTGAGAGAATAGAATTGCTTCTTATAAGTAACACTGCACTTGCTTTACAAAACAGTCGAATCACACCATTGCCTGAAGTGCTATCCAATATAAAAATTATATGCTTAAGTAATATTTGTGATGACTCAGAAAAAGTGAAGATATTCAAAATACAAGCAACACTATCTTTGTTCTCTGTTTTTAATTCACACAATTGCCTCCCTCTTTCCCACTTTCCCCAATTTAAGACAGAACAATTTTCCAGTGTTACTCTTTATGTACCTGCAAGATTTGGACATATATCTATTATCAGGATGGCCCATTTCCAACAGTTGATCTGATTATCACTACAAAAGTTTTTTTCCTCCTGCTGACAATAATAGCCCACTTTAATTGTTTACTCTCCTTATAGTTGGTATGGCAACACCCATTTTTTCCGTGCTCTCTGTGTGTATATATATCTTCCTACTGTATTTTCCATTGCATGCATCCAATGAAGTGGGTTCTAGCTCATGAAAGCTTATGCTCAAATAAATTTGTTAGTTTCTAAGGTGCCACAAGTACTTCTCATTCTTTTTGCTGATACAGCCTAACACGGCTACCACTCAAAGTTATAAAATGGACACTTTAGACAGGCAAATAGTGAGAGGGGAAACAGAGGCACAGAAGTGAAGGGATTTCCCCAGGGTCACATAGCATGTCAACAGCAGAGCCAGGGATGGAATCCAGGTCACTTGAGTCCCAGTCCAATGCCCTAGCTACTGGACCACACTGCCTCTCTATTAAAGTATTTGTTTACATTCCCAAGTACAGTAGACGGGACATAATCAATAAAGTTAATAGTAGCAGAGAAAGCAGTCAAAGTTTGTAAGGATTTTAAAGTCTGGGTATATTCTAAAAACACCTTGGATACAGTTGCCGACAGTAATTTTTTCCTTAATGAAAAATGTTTGTTTTAACTTTTGTCTGTGAACCTCTCTATGCAATGTAGTTGTAGCCATGTCGGTCCCAGGATATTAGAGAGACAAGGTGGGTGAGGTAAATCTTTTAGGCATGGGCTACACTAGCAGGGGGGTTCGAACTAAGATATACAATTTCAGCTACACTATTCGCATAGCTGAATTCGAGTTATCTTAGTTTGACTTACCTGGCCGTCCTCATGGCAGCGAGTAGACTGCCGCGGCTCTCCTGTCGACTCCACTTACTCCTCCTGCCAAGGTGCAGTATGGGTGTCGATTCACAGATCGATTTCGAGTCCAGATGACACACGATAAATCAATCCCCGATACATCGAACACTGCCTACTGATCCAGCGGGTAGTATAGACGTACCCTTACTGTTGATGAGAGAGACAAGCTTTCCAGCCACACAGAGCTCTTCTTCTGGTCTGGGAAAGATAGTCCCAGCATCACATCAAAATGCATGGTGGAACAAATCGTTTAGAATAAGTACTTAGCATATATTGTAAGGGACCATTCTAGGCGAAGCGGCCCGTTAATACCTCTGCAGTCATAAGACAAAAAGAGGGGGTGAGCGGGTTACAGATTGTTGTAATATGCCACAAATCCTGTGTCTCTGCTGAGTCCATGAATTTAAGCTGCCAGGTGGCTTGTCTTTTGAAAGTGTTGTGCAGGTTTTCTTTGAGGACGAGGACTTTGCAATTCCTAGAAGGCTGCTGTGCCTAGACCATAAGAGGGGCTCCACCCTTTATATCAGGTTCCAGACAGCATGCACTTGATCAATTAGAAGCCTGCTGTCCCCCATTTGTCTGTTGTGAAAGGGGAGTAGGAGGTTTCTCCTTTTCTAATCCTCCCTACTGGTTATTTTGGTTCTCTCCCTTGGATACTTCTGATGCTGGCAGTAGCTTTGCAAGGCAGCAGGAACAACATGAAAATGACAAGATTCTTCTCAGTTTCCCAGCTGCCTATAAGTTCCTAAATTAGAATGTGAAATTTACCAGAATTTTGAAAACTGAGAGGTCTCGAGGTCCAATATCCAGCAGCAAGAATGTGGTAACTGCCAATGAAGCATCCTGCATCTCCCCCCTCTACGGAATAATAATCTAAGCATTTCATAAGTGGCAGTGTGGCACTGTTCAGAGGATGCTCTGTGGTGAACAATTATCAGGGCCCTATCCAAAACAGTGTATATTTTAAGGCACGAATGAAGACCAGAACAGAAGGGAACTAAAAGCATGAACTACAGTCATTTAACTGTGCTGTTTCTTTTCTCCTTTCAGTCTGGCATGATCACAAATGCACATGTCTGTGTTGGTGTAGATACCTTACAATTCTTTACCTAGGACACCAGCAAGCTCATGAATACAGTATCAACTTACCACGGTATCTGATAACTCATAAGCAAACAAGTTCAAAGACACTCTGCACCCTGTACACAGAATATTGCAGGGCCAACAGATCTGTACAAAACAATCTCTTGGGTTCTCCAGACTATTCCCAAATTTCATTTTAAATTGCCTATGCATAGCAATCCACTGTGCTCTCCTCCCTCCCACCCCCAAGCCGTAGCACAGCACTTAATCAAACAATTTTTGCCTACAGTGAACAAAAACATGCACAGCTCATTTCTGTATCTTTCCACATTTCATTCCTCATGATAAGAGCAAAGTGCACTTTTTTGGCACATTTTGCGGCTTGTTCACTTTCTTTCTAGCTCTCGCACACACCTGCTGTTGGGAGGATAGGGCAATATTTCACAGACTCTCACATACAGACTTACACATAGAAAGGTGTATACATCAAGCGTCCATTGAAATACGTAAGGTAACAAAATAATTACCACCGCCTTTTATAAAACCACTGTACTCAGTATCATCTAAACCCTTTTTTTTGGCCAAGATTTTGCATCCATTCCTGACTCCCATTTTATTTCGTCTCTCAACCATGTATTCATTCTATCTGCCGCTGATGTGCTTTCAAGCCATTAAGGGGAAAACTGCCGGATAGCAAATATTGGGTTATCAATTCTCTGTCTCTTAGGACTGCTATATCGATCTCAGATTTATGTTAACCTCCTGAAATTACTTAATGTCACAGTAATCGGAGAATTATCTGTTTTTTCCATTAAATGATAAGCATAGTTGTGCAAGGCTCAGTGAAATTCCATTAACAACAAAGAACTTGAACCAAATGTAATTACTGAAAATAATTATTGGAAAAGGTTTATCAAAGCCTGTCCCTGATAGCAAGACAACATTAATGATTTAAGAGTTGAAGTTATTTTTAATATACAGACTCAAAATTCTCTTGGGCACCTCTCTCTATTTTTAGACTGCAAAACAAAGACTTAATAATGCTAAAGGATGTAACTCTAACAATGCAATTTTACAAAACTTAGTTTGTTCCAAAGTTTTGCAAAGCCCAAGAGCCACAACAATTTGATTTTCTTCCTTAATTTAAATGGAACAGATTTTTACAAGTAAATGTTGCTCTGTATTGTGTATAACCCAGACAGTGCAGCGTTGTGCTAGTGCATAAGAACCTGAAAGTGATTATTGTTATCTTGGATAATGACAACAGAAAAATGAAAAAAAGCAAACAAAGTAGTAATTTAGATTTTTAGGAATTCTTTCAGTTTTAATAAATTGTATAGCAGAGTGTCCCTCTTAAAGTCCCACATCTCTCAAACATATTTAGAACACAGAATGAATTCAAATAGTAAGCTTAATTTATTAAACACTAATGGTTCCTATGATCAGGGGGAACTGCATTAAAAATGTTCTAGTATATTTGTTATGAGCCAAGGAACCAAGGGAAAGTTCTCTTCCTCCATGTCTTTACGCATGGGACTTGAATGTGGAACTGGGAATTAGGAACTCCTGAATTCTAAACCCGATTCTCTCTCACTGCCCTCAGATCTTGGGGCATTCACTGTGGTAAAATTTCTAAGGTGGCCTCCAATTTGAGATACTTCTATTTTTAGGTGCTTAAATATAGACGAACAGCTAGAAATTTCATACAGAAATTGACTGGCATGTGTGGGGAAGTGGAATGAGTTTAGGCCAGGTTGGGATTGGACCACAGCTCCCAGACAGGGGACATGTCAGATGTCAAACTGACATTAAACTTGAGTCCCAATCTGGCTCGCAAAGAAGCCAAGTGGCAAGTCTTTCATAGACTTCAGTGAGAGTAGGAATATGCTCTTGAACTTAGCAAAAAGGACCAAGAAGCTGGAAAAGCTGCTGATTATCCTTATTTTATCTGGTGATCAGTGTAAAAATATTAATTATGATGAATCCTTTAGGCATACATGTGGCTGCATAATGTTATTACACAGAGATCCCACTGCAATTTATTAATTCAATCATATAAAAATTGAGAATTGTGCCTACAAGCCTGATTTCTCATTAACTAAAATATTGTTGGATAAACACTGGGAAAACAAAAAGCATATTCAGTTGCTGCTGCTGCATTTTTCTCCCTAGTCATATTGATGATAATTTAGAATGACATTATATTTACTTGAAGTAAACGGATACTAGAAAAATAATCCATTGCCAAATGGCTTTTTATTTTCTAATAACTTAACCATATATATTACAAAATATATCCAGCTACATCGCATACTAGAAATTTGGGTAGGATCATTATACATTCGATTCTTTTTTGTAAACTTGACTTTAAGGGACTACAAAGAAATCTGAGCAGGTGCTGTCAACTCTCCTTCACAATAGGATAGAGAAAAATGGCTCTCCAACCCAGAAGGAAACAAAAAGTTGTCTGTAGGACCTCTCAAAAGAGTTGAAAAAGCTCTTACGCTTTATGAAATTCACACCTGGCGCAAAAAGCCAACCCAAGCACTGTCACAAATGTTAATCCAGCTGATGAAGGTGATTGGTATGTGTGTGTGTGGTGCAACGGGGTTGGGGGAGGGGGTAGCTTAACAGGTAAAATAGCTGAGTGGGGGGTGAAGCTCCAACCCAACCTCAAACTGACTGACTTGTAATGAGATGTGGAATGAGTTTAGGCCAGGCTGGGACTGGACCGCAAGGCCCTACAAATACATGGAAACCCCATGAAACGCCAGCCCTGCAGCCTGCCCATAGGCTTGGGAAAGTGAATTCCTAACACTTCCCTAAAACCCTGAAGATGCAAAGTATAAATAGCACAAATGGCTTTCTGTGAGAAGCTTGAATTTCACTCACTGTGAGTAGATAAGGCTAGGGAGATTTTGTAGTCATACAGTATTTCCATCTTGAAAAAAACTACTATAATGGAGGGGGAAAAAAATCAGTTGCATCTAGAATTCCATCATTTTAACTGTCAAAAACAGACTCCAGAAAAGTCTATGGTATTTCAAATCCAGTATCTTCTCCAGTCATTGCCATCTTTTGTTTAATTATAATACACACACACACACACACACACTTGGAATTACTATCTCAGTATTTATATTGCACTCATACCCATAGGATCTGAAAGCCTCACAATTTTCAATATGTTTATCCTCACAAAACCCCTGCAAGGTAGAGCAGTGCTGTTATTCCGATTTTACACATGGGGTAAACTGAGGCCCAGAGAGGCTAAGTGACTTGCCCAAAAATCACACAGGAAGTCTATGGCAGAGCAGAGACTTTATCCAGGTCTCCAAAGCCCCACACTACTGTCCTAACCACTGGGCAAGTTCTTCCCCCTTACTGATAGTAAGATTAGCATAAAAAATAAATTCAGAGAAAACTCTAGGGATTGATGATTTTATTTCAAAATAAACTGGAAAAAGAAAAAAAAAAGATAACTTTGGGCCAGGTTCCTCCTTCCCTTACCCCTGTAAGCAGGGACAGAATATAATCCATTTTACTTAACAAAACTGGGGAACTGTCATTCATTTTATTCAGTACACACTACAGCATCTAGCAAGAGTGCTTCAAAGGGCTACACGAGATTGTTACAACAATTTCACTTTTTAAATCCTATGAAATCAGGAGTCAGGAAGATTTAATCTAATAACGCATTCTAAGAAAATATAAGGGAGTGTGATTTATATATGCTCATATTAAAACCAATGCAGAATATTAGCCTTTTGGTGCGTAAGGGACTTAGCTCACATCTTAATGCAAAATTTAAACAATTTTGAGGCAGTGCCCACAAAGGAGTCCTTTTGAAATGGACTTTCAAAAAATTAATTCTCTAAAGTACGTAGAGTGTACATTTGGGATGTTTTTAAAACACTAAAAAAGTGATACTACCATCAGCTTGCGCTCAGAACTCTGAATGTCATCAGTGGGAGCTCTGCCTACTGACTGAAGGCAGTGTCTGGGTTTAAACTTTATGCTTACTCACAGAAGTATGCTTTACTGTGGAACTTGCAAACTTAGCTTGTGTGTGCACAAGTACAGTAACTTGCTGTACTCAGTAGATGAAGACAGGATGTTGTTGTGGATGATGGTCGGGCTTCGGGTGCAGAGTTAAGCTGGCGCTGGAGTCAGAGTATTTCCATACTTCGATATTTAGATAGCTTTTTAAACAATGGTGTTCTAATAAGAATATTAAATAGTAATATAAAGATTCACAGAAATGTACAAGAAGATAGAATGAAGTTGCTTCTTCATCTCTGTGGTCAATGAAGCCCCAATTCTGATATGAACCTCTCAGCATTACGGTAAGATAAATGTTAAATTGCACCACAAATTAAACATCAGCTCCTGCCAACAGCCATAGTAGCGAAGTAGTAAATAACATCTTGCCACCCCTCAGCCCACCTCTTTCTTAAATGCCTTGGGGAAAATATAGCTCTTGCAAGATCTGAGAGTTAGTAAATTGGACCTACAACGGCAAACCAAAAGCAGCAGCAAATTCTAGATAAAAGGAGTCTTCACAGAGAACACTCTTCTAGCAACACTCCTATTCTGTTCAAAACAAGGAAACTTCAGTTTGAGAACTTTTGTTTATAGCAATTGTGGAAGTATGACATAAGGAGAGAGGATGTCTATTAAGGAACCATTTAGGGCTTTAAAAGCATAAAATCAACACAATGCAATCCACTTGAAAACTCACTGGTACCGGATCTGCTCACATCAGTGCTAGTTTTGTACAGACGCTCCCCAACTTACGCAAGCGTTACATTCCGGAATGACTTGCGTAACTCAAATTTTGTGTAAGTCGGAAACGTATCTCCAACCATTACGCAAAAAAAAACAAACAAAAAAAACCCACTCCTATTTCTAGCTTACGGAACTTTTTCCATAAGTGTGGATTTGCATAAGTCGGGTCTTGCGTAACCCAGGGAGTGTCGGTATGTTCTATTTTGCTGCAGTCTTTACAAAAAAGGTTAATAGTGACCAGATATTCAACACAACTGATATTAACGACAAGGGGGAATGAATGCAAGCCAAAATAGGGAAAGAATAGGTTAAAGAGTATTAAGATAAATTAGATGTATTCAAGTCAGCAGGGCCTTATGAAATTCATCCTACGATACTTAAGGAACTAGATGAATTCATCTCAGAATCATTAGCAATTATCTTTGAGAACTCATGGAGGTCCTAGAGACTGGAGAAAGGCAAACATCATATCTATCTTTAAAAAGGTAAGCATAGAGGACCCATGGGATTATAGATCAGTAGCTTAACTTGGATACCCGGAAAGATACTGGAACAAATTATTAGTCAATCAATTTGTAAGACCTGGAAGATAACATGATTATTAGGAATAGCCAGCATAGATTTGTCAAGAACAAATCAAGACAAACAAACCTAATTTCCTGTTTGACAGGGTTACTGGCCTAGAGAACTGAAGGAAAGCAGTAGACATGATATCTCTTGATTTTAATAAGGCTTTAGACACACTCCCAAACAACATTCTCACAGGCAAACTAGGGAAACGTGGTTTAGATTAAATTATTATATGCTGCTCGACCAGTTGAAAGACTGTAGTCAAAGAACAGTTATCAATGGTTTGCTGTCAAACTGAGGGGGATGTATCTAGTTGGGGTCCCACAGGGGTCTGTGCTGGATCTGATACTACTCAATATTTTCATTAATGACTTACATAATGGAGTGAAAAGTATGCTTATAAAATGTGCAAATGACACCTGAAAGGGGTTGCAAGCACTTTGGAGGATAGGATTAGAATTCAAAACAACCTAGACAAATTGGATAACTGGTCTGAATTGCACAAGATGATATTCAATAAAGTGCAAAGTACTTTTCTTAGGAAGGAAAATCAAATGCAAAATTACAAAATGCGGAATAACTGGTTAGGTGATAGTACTGCTGAAAAGGATCTAGGGTGGTAGTTCTCAAACTTTTATATTGGTGATCCCTTTCACATAGCAAGCCTCTGAGTGTGACTCCCCCTTATAAATTAAAAATACTTTTGTATATATTTAACATCATTATAAATGCTAGCAGCAAAGTGGGGTTGGGGGTAGAGGCAGACAGCTCACGACCCCCCATGTAATAACCTCAAGGAGTCACAACCCCCCGTTTGAGAACCCCTGATCTAGGGGTCATAGTGCATCACAAATTGAATATATGAGACAATATGATGCAGTTACCAAAAAAAAGGCTAATATTCTGGGTTTTATTAAAAGGACTGTCCTATGTAAGACACAGGCGGTAACTGTTCTACTCCACTTGGCACTGGTGAGCCCCATCTGGAGTATTATGTCCCATTCTGGGTACCACACTTCAGGAAATGTGTAGACAAATTGGAGAGAGAGAGGAGAGCAACAAAAATAATAAAAGGTTTAGAAAATCTGACCTCTGAGGACCTTAAGAAAAGAATCCTGAGGAGGGGACTGGTAACAGTCTTCAAATATGTGAAGGACTGTTATAAAGAGGACTGTTACCAATTGTTCTCTATGTTCACTGTAAGTAGGACAAGAAGTAATGGGCTTAATGTGAAGTGAGAGAGAATTAGGTTAGATATTAGGTAAAACGTTTGAACTTAAGGGTAGTTAAGCTCTGGAATAAGTTTGTAAGGGAAGTTGAGGAATTTTCATTACTGAAGGATTTTAAGAACAGGCTCGACAAATACTTTTCAGGGATGGGCTAGCTATACTGCCTCAGCACAGGGGGCTGGATTTGATGTCTTTATGAAGTCCCTTTCACCCCTACAATTCTATGATTCTATGTGCTGTGGCTGGAGATCTCCTGCTCTCTAGCATTCTCCAGCTACTGGAATGGCTACTGGAGACTGTTGCAGCTGGGTGCAACTTAGGGCAGCCCTCAGGCTACTCTAATACATGCAGGGAGCCAAACTGGCCTCCAGCTGGGAACGAGGGTACATATAAATTCACCCTTGTCCCCAGCCACCACCTTCAGGTCCTGCACTCACAGAACCTTGGAGGCCTGGCTCTATTTCTAAATTGAGGATTCCAGCCAAACACTCCAGACAGCAAGTTTCTTTAGTACTATTGAACATTTATATTGTAGAGGTGACTAAAGGCCTCAATCAGGTCGGACCCATTGTGCCAGGTGCTGTATAAATATACAATGACATCCCTATCCCGAAGAGCTCATAGTCCAAAAGATAAAACCTAATAGGTAGGCAGGACTAACAAGCAAGGCAAGGTGGGGTAGAGAGATGGGGTAACAAATAAATATAATAGGTTATGTGCAATTCTTAGCCAGTCAAGTAGCAGTGTTCACAACTCTCCATTGGCCTAGCCATTATCAGGTGAGGTAGCAGGCACCACATTGAGAGAGAAAGATTTCTGTAGTCAAGATGCAAGACGACAAGGGCTTGGACTGGAGTTTTGGCAGTGAGCAGAGAGAGAAGGAGAGGAGATGTTATGAAGAAAGAAGTGACTAGTGGGTCAAAGGAGAGGGTATAGTCAAAGATGAAGCCAAGACAATGGGATCAAGCAACATGGAGGATGGTTGCGCTGCTTCTGTTTTATCAAACATACTATTGCTGGTAATTTTTAAAGTACAAAATGATTTGACTGCTACATAAGTCCTGTACAGGTGGGAAAATTTCAATCTCACTTCTCACAACAGAAAACAGACTTACAAAACACAAAGCCTACAATCTGGAATGTGTTCTGTACAACCACAAACATTAAAGCAGCTTTAATATTTGAGCTGCCATCTCAAGAATTTACTGTGTAAGGGCTAGTTTATACTGGCAACATTAAAGCGCTTTAATGTGGCTTGTGTGGTCACGGCAGAGCGCTAAAAAACCTCCACAAGGGGAGTAGCTACCAGCACTGAGAGCACAGCTACTAGCACTGGTGCACTGTCTACACTGACGCTTTACAGCACTGAAACTTGCTGTGCTCAGGGGGGTGTTTTTTCACACCCTGGAGTGAGAAAGTTGCAGGGCTGTAAAGTGCCAGTGTAGACAATCCCTAAGAAAGCAAAATGTCAAATCTACATTGAAAAGTTTGTTTCTTTTCAAATAGTTCACCGTAAAGGAGGAAGCTTTTATTTTCAATAATACTTTACTTCTAAATGCTGTGCCAATTATTCACACAAGTTTTTCCAGTGTTTTTATACATTTTTCTTTGTTTAACTTGACCTGAACAATTAAATAATTTCACTTGTTTTGTTCTCCTGAATCCTAGTTTTAAAGGGTGAGTGGTGAGAGTTGGATAAAGTTTGGCACCCTAAGCTGACAGAACAGAACACAGTTTGTTTTCTAATCCTTAAGCAGGCCTTATATAGACAGCAGGGGAAAAGTCTTCTCACATAGCACCAATGTAAACTGGAGTAAGTCAATAGAATAGTTTAGTCCTTAGCATTTAAAAAAAACAACAAAAACCACACCACCACTCATCTTCTGGGTCGTGGTCAGACTGGCTCACTGAAATTTTTTACCTACCTTATAACTGCTATATAGTTTACACAACAGCAAAAATTTGTTTCAAATACCATTCAGAAAGTTCCGTATGTGCAACTTTTGGATTGTTTGACATGCTGGCATAATGACTGAATGCCAGGGTGGGGGGTACGTTTTTTGTAGAGATGACAAACTCAGAATTTACACCCCCAGATAATTCTGACATTTTCACATTTGTTTTCATTCGGAGTCAGAACAAAAGCCAATATTTTTAAATTTCCAGCAAACGTATTTTAAAAAAAATCATTTTGAATCAGTCAAAATGCTCTGCTTTGATAAAACTGAAATGTTATTTTGATTTTAAAAATACTTTATCATATAACATTTCAAAACAAAATGTTTTTGAAATAAAAAACAATCAAAACATTCTGCTTCAATCTTATCAAAACACATTTTTCCTTTTTTTAAGCGTTTAGATTTTCATGAAACAGCATTTTGTGACACAAGAATTAAGTAGTTCTAGTTGTTTCCGGCTAAAGTGTAGTAAAGACTAACAACCACATAAATGAGTAGAGTCACCATTAGTAGAAAACAGGAGATTTGTGGCAATAGATGTTCTCCAAAACAGCCTCAAAACTGAGTGCTGGAACGTTCTCTGCATAAGCATCTACTTGGAACAAAACTATTTCCCTGTTTTGCCCTTTAATTCTCTCTCTGGTGCATCTTGTTGGAGGGGGGGGGCTTTCTTTGGGTTCTCAAATATACAACTTAATAAACTGGACAGAGAAATGGCTGGGTGATAACAATGCCTGTGATCTGAAGAAAGCTAATGAAAAATGCCACTAGAGTCAAGGGAGTTATCCTGTGTCAAGGCACTTTACATTCTGCAGCAACCTGATCCTAAACTCTGCTGCAAGTTCCCTGACTTCTGTGTCATTCCGGTATGGCAGCCTAACAATTCCGGGGCAGCTTTAGTGCATTTTTTAAAAATGAGGCTTATTATCTGTAGTCTGATAGTGCTAAGAAGCCTCAGCCATAAATCAAGACTCCATGGTTTTATGTTCTGTGCAAACACAGAATGAAAAGACAGACTATAAGTTCTTTGGGGCAGAGACTAAGTCGGGGTGGGCAAACTATGGCCCACGAGCCATTTTAAGCTGGCCCATGAGCTCCTGCTGGGGAGCAGGGTCTGGGGCTTGCCCCGCTCCGGTGCTCCAGCCAGGGCTCTGGGTAGGGGGCCGCAACACATGGCTCCCGGAAGCCGCGGCATGGCACCGGCTCCGGCTCCTACGTGCTCCAATGGACCCTTCCAGCACTCCAATGGGAGCAGCAGTGGCGATGCCTCCAGATGGGGCAGTGTGCAAAGCCACCTGGCCACGCCTCCGCGTACGACCCGGATAAGGGACATGCCGCTGTTTCTGGGAGCTGCTTGAGGTAAGCACCACTTGGAGCCTGCACCCCTGAGCCTCTCCCCATGCCCCAACCCCCTGCCCCAGCCCTGATCCCCCTCCCGCCTTCAGAACCCCTCAATCCCAGCCCAGAGCACTCTCCTATACCCCAAACTCCTCATCCCCAGCCCCACCCCTGAGCCCACACCCCCAACCTGAGCCCTCACCCCCTCCCACATCCCAATCCCAATTTTGTGAACATTCATGGCCCGCCATACAACTTCTTTTCCCCAATGTGGCCCTCAGGCCAAAAATTTTGTCCACCCCTGGTCTAAGTATAAGACAAGATACAACAGATGGATACAGGCAGGCAGACAGGGGAGCTTAAGTAAACTGGTCAGCATGATAGGCAGTGATATCAGTGCACCAGCTGTCTGATCACTGTTAAATTTCTTGCAGACATCAAAGCAAAGGAGAGTTTTAAGGAGAGATTTGAAAGAGGATAATGAGGATGTTTGCAGGGAGTGTTTCCCAAGCACAAGAGGTAGCATGGGAGATGGCACAACGATGCTTATTTGAAAATGTAACAAGTGAGTGACAGAAACTGGCATTACTGCCCAATTGGTAGGAGTCAATATCTTGACAGTGAAGAAAAGATGACAGGAGGGTGGGGACTGACTGTGAAGGGCCCTGAAATCAAAGACAATTAGCTTTGTGCTTGATGCAAGAGAAGGAGGATCCAGTGGAAGGATTCAAACATGGCCAAAGCAACAGGTTGGAAAATGATCTTTGCAGCAGCGTTTTGAAAGGATATCAGTAAGGCAAGGTTACATTTGTCAAGGCCAGAGAAAAGGATGTTGCAGTAATACAGACTTGAGATAAGGAGAGCCTGGGTGAGAGTTTTATCTGTGTGACTGGACAGGAAAGGCAGTCTCTTCGAGATGTTATTCAAAAGAATCTGCAAGGTTTAAATATAGCCTGGAGATGAGGATCTGGAGAGAAGACCAAGTTGAAAAGAATGCCCACATCGTGGGCCGGAGTGACCAGCAGGATGGTGGTGCTGTGCATAGTGACTGAGAAAGGAGTTGCGTAGGGGAACTCTGTTTTAGCTACGTCGAGCTAGAACTGATGGCTAGACCTCTACAAGGAGGTGTCAGAAGAGACAGGCTGAGATTTTAGTTTGGACAGAGGGAGACAGACAGATCTGTGAGTCATCAGCTTAGAGATCAGTACAAAATGTATATCCGTAGATGAGATTACGCAGACATAAGGTGCAGAGAGAGAAGGAGACCTAGGACAGAGCCCAGTGGAACCCCCGCAACAAATGGGGGAGGTGAGGAAAGCCCTGCAAAGGACACGGTGAAGGGTATTGAAGTAATAAAAGGGAAGCATCATGGAAGCCAAGAAAGGACAAATTTTCAAGAAAAAGAGCAAGGTTGACTGCACCGAAAGCAACCAAAGGAGCAGGCTTAATTTATTAGTTCTGAAAATAAATAATAAAGGAAATACAGTAGCCCCTATGTAGTTCTGATATTAAATTCAAGCTATTTTAAACTGTTCCCATCGGGGCGGCTCTAGGCATTTTGCCACCCCAAGCACGGCAGGCAGGCTGCCTTCAGCGGCTTGCCTGCGGGAGGTCCCCGTCCTGCAAATTCGGCGGCAGCCTGTGGGAGATCCGCCGAAGCCGCGGGACCAGCCCTTGCGGCAACTGGCAGAGCACTCCTCGTGGCTTGCCTCCCCAAGCACGCGCTTGGCATGCTGGTGCCTGGAGCAGCCCCTCATTCCCATACTTTCAGTGCATTGCAGATTTTTATATTGACTGCACACGGTAGCATTATGGGCATTGTTATGAGGGCTAGGGATGCTGGGGTGCTGACAGCTGGAGAGGAAACAGACAGTAGAGGCTTTTTGCACAGGGAGGTCTAGGAAGTAATCTGGAATTGTGCAATATGCACATTAGCTGGATTAATCAGCAGGGAAACAGATAAGAACATTTTTCTCCTTTTAGGTTTAGGGATAGCTCAGCGGTTTGAGCATTGGCCTGCTAAACCCAGGCGTTGTGAGTTCAATCCTTGAGGGGGCCATTTAAAGATCTGAGGCAAAAATCTGTCAGGAATGATACCTGGTCCTGCTGTGAAAGCAGGGGACTGGACTCGACTCAATGACCTTTCAAGGTCCCTTCCAGCTCTATGAGATAGGTATATCTCCACACACATTTTATATATATATATATATATATATAAAAAAAAGACAAGACCATTGAGATACTTGGGGGCAAGTCACCTCTCAAAGTGATTGTTTTAGGTCATCTGCATACACAGGAAGAGGGACAGCCCAGTGGTTTGAGCATTGGCCTGCTAAACCCAGGGTTGTGAGTTTAATCCTTGAGGGGGTCATTTAGGGATCGGGGCAAAAATCTGTCTGGGGACTGGTCCTGCCTTGAGCAGGGGGTTGGATTAGATGACCTCCTGAGGTCCCTTTCAACTCTGATATTCTATGATTGCTTTATGCATTTTCAGTGCTTTATTTGCAACCCAAAAAGCAAACCTTAACATTATTTTTTGTATTTATGGATATAAGTCAGAGGCTAAGCATTACTTTATTAAGCAGAGGGAATATTATAGAAGTCCACAAGAAACTATTGCTGCCACAAAAGAAATAATCACGAAAAAGGATAGGCTGGGTATATTTGTTGCCTGAATAGAAAAGAGGTGGCGATTACTTACATACCCAGTGAACGTATGTCTCATCCTAACAACTGATTTTTAAATTGCGCCCACAAATAATGTGGTTCACGGAGGCAGGACAACTTTGTGGTCTGAAGGAGCTGCATTCAAGAAACTTACATGCAAACTCACTAGTCTTTCCACAAATATGACATTTAATGCATCTGTTTATGTATCATTCTAAAATATTTTAATTTATTTTAAATGTTATAAGATGTGCAGATAAGAACAGCTTCTAGCTGAGACAAATTCAGCCCAGCTCAAACTGGGGTGGTCACGAAACATGCTACAATCTGTCACTACCAGCTAGGGCAGGATTTGAACCAGTAATCTAGAGGTGAAAAGCTATGTAGCCCATCATTAATGCCCTTAACCATTCAGTCTTTAAACTCATGAATGCTAATATGAAGGAAAAGACTAATCAAAAAATTATTTGCAGCATTAAAGGCATGAAAGTACATCTAAAGGGGGTCTGGCATGTATCATCAATAATGAGAACAATTATTCTGTTGATTTCAGACATCTTGCCCATTCAATAGTTCTCTTCTCCTGCCATTACAATCCTTGTGTCATCTGTTGTTGTTACCTCAAGGTAATACAGATGATGCGTGCTTCCTGTTTTCTTCAGCTTGAAAGGTTACAGAGCAAATATGCTTTGTATATTTTACTAATTATCACAAACTGAAACGCTGCCCAATTAAAGTGAGATTTTCTGGCTACCATGCAGCTTCATCACTGGTGATTTAGTTCTTTGTTTCTAATTTAAATTAGAAATAGTGATAAAAAATTAAGTATTCTAAAATTTCATATTTGGTCATTAATTTTAATGAAAACAATGTCACTTAATTATATAATGTTTAATGTAATTCAACTTCCCAAATA
>NC_066618.1:85819662-85829432 GCF_025201925.1 Gopherus flavomarginatus
TTTAAACAGGAAACCACAGCCTGAAGGGCTCTTATTTTTAAAAAAAAAAAAAACAAAAAAGGGAAGTCAATAGTCTCCTGCTGTATAAACCTTTTAGCAGCTTTATCACTGGGTACCAAAAGAAAATAACATTACTCTGCTTGGTCTACTCTGATCCTCCTCTTCCCTATGTCTTCCCCAGACTGGGAGCCCTCCGCTGGCCCAGGGACAGTGCTGTGCAGGCAATCTACATCCACATGAAAAGAACAAGTGCCATAAGCAGAGTGGACCTTCCTTGCACAACTCTGGGGAAAAGCTTAGGCCTTTCTATAAACCAAAGATCATCTTTCTCAACCATGCCATTTCTACCAGCCAAGTGTAACTGATACTTCTACTGTATCTTCTTCCACTGATGTGATTGACTTCCTCTCATTTATAAGCCATAGGACCAGATTCTTATTCCACTATGTCAAACATAATAGTTTAATTGCAGAATCAATTAGTTGATTTACATGGAATTACTCCAGTATACAGGAGAGCTGAATCTGATCCATACTGAGTGATGCACAGTGTAGATGAACATGAGTCCTTGTCCCACCCATTGTTGCTGACATTTTGAATATTAAAAAAATAAGCATATCCAGTTTTGGGGGAGAGATCCAAATTGATATTATCCTCACAAGCACAGCACAAATCAAATCCTTGTAGAAGAGAGCAGACAAGTATTCAAAGCCAAGATGCTCGTTAAGAACTCTTATGCTGTCTCATTTATCACCTAGTCTGCCTCTTAAATTAACAAGAAGAAAAGAAAACAAATACGTAGAAACAGGAACATAACAGAGCTCTGCAGCTCACCCGCAAATATCAGCAGGTATACGAGTAGGTTTTCAATCTGATCATTGCTCACTTACTCAAGCAGCAGCATTATTGCTACAGACCTTTTTGGTCTTGGCAAAGGTATCTCCATATTCACAGAACCTGAAAAGCCTAGTACATTAATACCCACAGGAATGCTCATAAACTGTCCACATCCTCAGATCATAAAATGGGAGTGCATCTGAATATTACTGTTAAAGGATAATTGGTCTCACATCAACGTAATAGCATATAAACATTCCTAGCTGTATTTGCTTTCCATGGATTAAACAGGTTTGTAGCTAAATACAGGTATAAAATTGTATGTGGTGCATTGGGAATTAGGAATAGTAGGCACATTTACAGCATTGTAACACACCCAGCGGAATAATTTTTTCTACAAAAAGGAAAGAGGACAATCACCCTTCCCTGTGGAAGAACCTCCAGGAAGATGCCTTTGCAAGGAGGAAAATTTTGTGAGAGTCCCTTTATGGAGTTATCCTCGTATCATTCAACTGAGGAGTAAGGTGACCACATAGATCAACCAACTGTTTGGCCTCTGAATACAGCAAACCCATCAGAGACCCAAGCCCAATGCCTCAGCAGCCCTCTTCTTCTGACCCTCCCTCAGGCTCTCTAAGAAGCAGAAGTCCATTGGAATGGTACTGCCTGGGCCTTCCCCACTTCTGGTGGCTGGCCAGAATGGGGAGGGTGACCTGGACCTCCCTGCATGTGGATTCTCTCCTAGGTCGGGATGAAGTGACACCACAGAGGTAGACAACCCACACCCTCCTCCAGACACAAAGGGTGAGATCTATCTACAAGACGACTTCTCCATTCATGTGAGAATGTTTCCCCCGTACCACCCTTCTCTCCCCCAACATCAATATCTCTGGTTAATATTCAAGAGTATATTTCCAAAGCAATGCTGTTGCATAAGAACCCTAATTCCCATTCCAAACTGGATGGCCAAATCATTGAAAACCAACAGCGGTTTTGTCTTTTTTTTTTAAGCAGATTTTTAACACATATTTTAATAACTGATCATATGTGATTGATTCAAGGGATAAAATGTTTCAGCAAAGAAGCCTGCATTTTAGCTTTATTTATAAAGCCATACACAGTTACAATTGGAGGAAGGAAGCACTTATGCTGAACATTTCCACAGTCAGATGTAGTTCTCAGAAGAGAGAAAACCAGTATATTCCAAAGCAAGGAAAACAAAGCATAGATGAAGTTGAAAAAGTGGATAAAGCCATAAAAATGGCAGAAATAGTCGAGACAGAAGCTGAAGATATTTACAAGTATAAAGCTAAATTAATCAAAATAACCCAAGCTTCAAAACTCAGGCCAAAAGGTGATTGGAAAGGGAAATAGTCTTATTTTATTTCAATGGGTAAGAAGTACTTTTGGTTCTAAATTGGAATAGAAATAAAATCTAAGGAAACTGGGATTTTTATTACAAAGTACTATTGACTAACATGAATACAGCAAAGCTAACTGGCTCTGTTCAGATCAGGTGATCATTACAAAAAGATTATTTTAGTTGTAACTGTAACAGTAACACATTCATTTATGAGATACAATATAATAAACTTCAGCAGTGGAGAGCTTAATATTTACCAGACTAAGTACATGTTCATTTGAAGGACGTAAAATGCTTAAACTGAATATTAAAAATGGAGTAATTTAAAGATTATTATCAAGAAAAATATTTTTAATTGTGCGATGCTGACCTACCCCAAGGAGACTTCAGACCTTCCTAAGATGGTTGGTACAGCAGCAATTTGTATGACTCATATAAGGTTGAAAGTTTTTTCCCCTCTTTTTTACTGGATTTCCCTTAATCCTTAAATCATCCATCAATATTGTCTTCTGACATTCTGCACCAAGCATGTCAAATGGATTTTCATCTAGTTTTCCTTTTCTTGCATAACTCTCTTTGTTAACTGAGCCAATTAATCTAATAGCTGAATATTGAACAAGCTGCACGACAGTGCTTGAGACATTTAGACTGATCAAAGCACTAGGAAATATATTACAGAGAACAATGCTACACTGGAGGACATAATACAACAAAGGATAGGCCTTTTCCATTTCTAATTCTATGCCAATACGATTTTTGTGGATCTATGCATTCAATAAGAATGACTGAGTTTCCACCAGACTATGGGTTTTTATAGGTGTGAATCTTGGCTTTGTAGACCCAGATGTCAAAAAACTGTAAAAGGGTTTTGCAATTATGCAAATTAGGAATATCCAGACAGTTTTTTTCCAATAACTAGACCTTTGAGTATTTAAAGGGATACTCAAATTTAAATATATCCATATTTCAAGGGTTGTAAAAAAAAGTTTATATTAAATATAAAACCAGCAGAGGTGTTTCCACAAAACTTAAAATAAATCAAATGAAACAGTTGGCTTTGAAACAAATATTCATCTGTAGTGTTTGAAACCCAAACTTAATAGTATTGAGAACTAATAAAATTGATTATAAACAAAAATGAAAATTACTTCATTGATTTTCTGTGGTGAAGAAAAGAATTCAGAAAGTAAATAAAGAGCATATATGGTAATATGTAAATTGGATTTTTAAAAAATCATTTCAATTTTAATAATGTATAGTGTTAAGTTATATATATATATATATATTTTACAACTCATGATTTTAAAATTGACCATGTCACTTTAATAATTTTTCTTCATTCACAGTGGCTTGTTCTGGTTTTAAAACCATGCCTGTTTAATTAAAGTTCCTTAAACTGAAAGTACATTGATCACTTCCCTAAAAGGCATTAGAGTTATACTATGTGCAATTCGTTTGTGTTGAGAATCCAACAGATAATCCAAAAATTTAGTCCATAATAGAATTTCAATGTGCAGAGAATATCTATCAAAATTATGTCATATCACAAATATGGGACAAAGTATGTTATACTCAGCGTTGAACATAATATAAAGGAGTGGCACATTAAATACCTATAGTAGTAAGAGGCTTCACAGACTGAGAAAACAAGTTGCCGAAAACACTGAATAATCACTATCAGATAATTAAGGCACATCTAAATACAAAGGATCAGATTCTGCTATACTTTTTCACAGAGTAGAACCTTCTCCTTTGCACATAGTTCCAAGACACAAACACTCCTCATTGTGAACATGGGTTTCAGAAACTTGTAGAGAGTTAAATAGCTCACTAATATGACCAATATACCTACTACATTTCAGGTGTTGAGGAATTATGCCTTAGTGATCACAATATTTTGTGGCATGTACATCTGTTAAGTTAAAGGAACTTTGCATACCTGTTTTGTTTTTGGTTTTTTGCTTTTTGTAATTAACTCACTATGTCATGGCACCGTTTGCTCAGACAACGTCACCTCTTTGTTGACATGCTACATAAAGCAAGCAGCCATTCAATGTACCCCTCACTTCAGGGAGGAGCATGACATACTAAAAAATGGTGCAAACCAACCTCAGGACTTTTTAGAGCTTTGTGTTGGATCACACAGTGTGTATAACATAGTTCAAAGAAAATATATCCTTTTTGCTGGGCTCAGAGGTGCAATCTTTTAAAGAATAATGCAAGAACCTATTTATATACAAGCCATTTGTAAAAAATGTTGGAGTTATATTTCAAAGGAAATTAGTAGTAAATGAGTAAGGTAGAAACAACATGTATATATATATAAAAATAAAACATTCAAGTTTCATTAAAATATGTATTTTGTTTTATGGATGCAGAGTCCTCCAGGGAGTGTCCCCAATCAAGAAGATATCTGCAAGTGTGATTTTACATGTGAATCTCTAGCCTAGTTAAATGTTTTAATACATAGTGACTATTTATTGGGAAGGGACAGTAATATGTACAAGTTGTTCAGATAAGACGTGGACCATCTTATGTTCTCAAAAATTTCTCTCAGGTCTAACTAATTCACAACATAGTATGGTCAGGTGTTATGAATAAGGAGAGAGAATCTTGTGTTTAAGGCATGAGTCTGGGGTTCAAGTCTCAGCCCATCCAGAGACATCCCGAGTTACCCTGAGCAAGTCATTTAATCTCTCTGAGCCGCAGTTCTCCATCTGTAACGTGGAGATAATCATATTTTCCTTTCTCCCACCTTTTGTCTTATCTACTTGGATTGTAAACTCTTTGGGGCATGGACAGTCTGTTATACATTTGTGTCTTACTAGCACCTAGTACATCAGGGCCTTGATCTCAGCTGGGGCCTCTTGGCACAGCTATATTACAAATAATAAAGCAAGCAATGGATGAGCAGTTCTACTGCTACAATGCCAAGGTGGCAGCTCTCTGCTGGGAACCAGAGTAACAGCAGTTACTCTGGTTCCTTCTGGCTTGATGGCGCTGATATTCTGCAGATCCTCTTTACCTACCTACCTCCAAGGAGTATTGGTGAAGCTTAAATTCATTAATGTTTGTACAGTACTTTGAAAAAATGAAGAGCTATAAAGGTAATAAATACTGTGATCACCAGAACAACCACCAGACTGGATACAAAGGATAGCTTTAACCCCTACTACACTGCCTCATTCAACCATCATATCCTTAGTCCATCAAGGGCTGATCAGTGGAAAGGCTTTCATTAAAATGGGCTTTGGACAAGGCCCAGATTTACCATACCAAAAATCAAACTAGAGTTTACGGTACAATGTGGTACTGCAAACAAATAATCTGCTTACTTCTGCAGCTCATTCTCAGCATAATACCATAATCCTCTGTTTATGACAACATAAATCCTTTTCACAGTAACCAACTGAGATTGCACATGGACTTCATTTATTAATGCAAAGTGGTTTTAGGTCTATGTAGTGGAGTTGTTTAAGTGTCAAATAAATTTTGATGAAAAAACATCACCTGTTTGCAATTTTGTTCCCAATTTTTTGACCAATTCTACTAGTCAGTTTGATAGGCTAGTCCCGCAACAGCAGAACTGAAAAAATGCAATATTTGAAACTGTTTTTCAAAAAGGATTAAAAAGTGCTAGAAGCATTCAGTATATGCAGTGTTACTTTTTACTGCCTTTATTAGGATTTGAACTCTTGCATATTCTACCACTCTTACAGGTTTTTCACACAGCCCATTTTCAAAAGTTCCAGCTCTGCATCTCCTTCCAACTGCTATCTCCTCAATAAGCCTCTGGGATTCTCAGCAGATCTATCCACAGTTCTCTGTCCCGATACTCATTTTATATTTCGTACAAATAGTGCTGTTCCTAATAGTTTATAAACGACTCTGAGGGCTAAAGGAATCGGTCCTACACATTATCATCGAGAACACTGCTTGTTTGCTGGTGGAAGATAAGTACTGCAGGTCTAAAAAGCAAACTAAAATATACAAATACAGGTGGTTGAGAAAAAACCAGGAGCATATGTTTTGTTATTCTATAGCTGAAAGAGGTTTTGGTGAATCTTCAAGAGACACATCAGACATCACTATTTCAGGATAAACTACCAAAAGTCAGCCTCCTATACACTAACGATTTACCTTAAGAAATTGGACTACTTTCCAGTTCTCGCATGAGAAAAAAAAAAAAAGCTGCTTTGAACTGAAAACCCATGGGTTAATAATGAAAGGAAGCTGGTATTTACTGAATTGTCAGTATTGTTTAAGGAAATCGTGAAATGTTTTTTCAATACTCTAGGTTTCTCTTTACATTCTATTTCATATAAAGACAAATCAAAAGTTTACTATCAAACTAATTCAGCCTAAAAACTACTTACACAAATTCCTGAAATCCATGTGCAATCTATCACAATCGGTTATTGTGGAAAGGCTTATGGTGAGGATTATGATGCCACACTGACGGTAAACAGACAGATTTGTAAGAAACAAAGATCCTGTTTTCATGCAAAGTATCTATAAACACATTTCCCCCATGTTTTCCAGAAGGTGATGGCAGCAGCAGCACCGCTTTTGTAATAAATATTTTATTGAATTTGTAATAAAAATTAAATTGTGCAGAACAACATTTAAAAGAAAGATCAGCATTCATATATCACCACTAAAAGATATTAGCAGCTAAATTAGACCATCTGCTATCTAGTATAATCTCTAACACCAAAGAGCTCTTTGTACTCACATGGAACACACCTGACTTTAGTGGTCCTGGTTTCAGTTCACGTGCTGCTGAACGTACCGGGGACATCACTGGTAAATAATGGAATGCTCTGAGATTTTTGTAATGTACATCTTCAGGTATACAACTCAAAAGGAACAAGTTAATCAAACAGAACTGGATTCACAGTAGACTCGCACAATCCACAATACAATTGGTCCCAAGGAAGTCAAAGAAATTTCTCATTAGTTCCAAATATTAGACTGGTATTTTCATGTCCTGAAGACAGCTAGCAAGAATTTACTGTTTGGACCAGGCATTCTCTTCAATTTTTTCATCTGTATGATGCTAGTGCACTTTAATAATACCGCATGAGACTGTCAACAAGAAATTCTGAAATATTTAAAACTGTCGTCATTTATTTCTATATGGAGTACATTTTCCTTGAAAGTGAAGTTCTCCAAAACATGACTGTATAAATGGAACTACACGTCCATATTTCTTTTCTCACAATGATTTCTAGATGAAATGTGAACAGTTAACAAGTAAATATATGGTTGTTGGGCTTCCTAACTGCCATCTCTGAAAACTCAATTCAGGGATTCAATAACAGGTTTTGAAAGTCAAATTATGCTCACCTGGCATGATTTTCAGAGGTGCACAGCACCTGTAGCTCCCATTGAACTTAAAGGGACTTGGGGGTGCTCCACATCTCTGAAAATCGAGACATTAGTGCATTACTTTAGATAGGGCTGCACGAGTGTAACTGGCTGAAACTTACTGACCAGTATTTGGATGATCCACAAGACGGAACATAATCAATTTACCCTTGCTTAGTCATTGTCTCAGCAAGACTAACAAGAGTTTAAAAGAAAAAAAAAGAAAAAGACAAAAAAGTGAAAGCATATTTTAGTCCCTGAAATGAACACACTGGACTCTATAGAGTAAGAAAATGTCATTTTAACATAGCCAGTTTCAGAATAAAACTGCACATTAAACCACAGAGCGATCATACCTTAAAAGTCTTATTAAATGTTGAACTGTTGCCCACATTAAATGCAAAACTCTTTAGAACACAGTTCAATGTCATCTAAAGCTTGAAGCTCATAAAGAATTCTAATTAATTAACATTTTAACTAAAATTGATTGAATTAGGTTGCAAGACACATAACCGGTAAAAGAAACACATCTTGCAATATTTTCTTCCACAACTTCTTGATATTAAATAAGGCTCACATTAATAAAGCCGATTAATAAGTTCCAGCAAGATTAATTAAGTGATAATGTCAGTGGAATATGAAGTTGTCACAGGATACAGGTCACCAGTGCTAAGTAAAGGAAGTAAAGGAAAAGAAAGCTCTCCATCAAAAATTAAAGGGGATGTAAAGGCCATAGATTTATTTCAAAGCAAGAGACCCTGATCCTGGAAAAAAGTACTGGACAATAACTTGATTTTCTAGTACACCAATCTCTGGCAAGTGGGACATTGTTATTTTGACATTTGTTTTTGTCCTGAATTGGGAAGAAGAGCCAAAATACTTTTTTTTTTCATAACAGAAAGTTCTGAAAAACTTTGATCTGAAAATGTCTAAACAGAGTACATTTCCCATGATACACCACAGACACAACATTGCAGCCGTTCAGCCAGAGGGGAGACCATGGTGCATCATGCAAGAAGTAATCCAGTCAGTAGCCCAGCCAATAGAGGGCATATGGGGGCATGAGGCACTCAAACTATAACTCCCATGGAGGTACTGTGGCAACTCAGGTGGACACCCATTAATGTCGTTCTCACCTGAAACTAAACATTTTGATTCAGTTTGACAAACTAAAATTATTCACTTTAGGTCACCACAACCAACTCTATTAGTAATGTAAATTTGTGCGTGAGACTTTTTTTCTGACTGGTTACAGTACTCAAGTTTTAGCTAAGCAAATCAGAACAAACAAACCATTCTGAAACCACAGACTGCGTGAGGCTAACTTAGGTGTGTAATTAAAGCGCGTGTCTCCTGAACAAGGCAGTGTCCGCAGCATCCATAGCCTCACTGAATAAGGTCTGTCCTGCATGGGGTTGAGCACTTTTAACTCCCAATGAAGTGAATGAGCGTTAAGGAGACTCAGAACCTCTCAGAATCAAGCCCTTCATGAAGTAGGGCCAGGTAGGTTCCCTTGCTTCATTTATCCCACCTGACATGGGAGAAGCCAATCCAGTACTATACAGTTAAATGGTGCCAGTTTATGGAATTTCTTTTTAGTTTAAATTAAAAAACATATGAAATTCCATTAAAAAGATAAGATAAGAGACTGTTGTGCTTTCATAGTCAAGCAAGCAAACATCAGGAAATACAAGAGTTCAAACTGCATGTGCACCATTAACTCTGCATTAGTATTCAGTCTTTAGCTACATAATCACATCCTATTTCTCCAAGATACACTGGATTCCTCTCCCACTGAAGTACAAAATGTTATCTTTCAGGACACTGAGGATTTTTGAGGCGGATACTTCAAAATGAACATTTCCTTATCCTCCATAGCTTTCCCAGGAGCTACTCCTATCGGCCTTCTGATGCAGTCATGCAGCCACCCAGGTGGCAGTGACACCAGCAAGTCCAAGGCTGATGTTTACAAGGGCCTCCAGAACACCACCTTCAGTTGGGTTCCTGCCTCTCTCTTCCCCCAAAATAAAGCCATCTTTAGGAAAAATATAAAAGGACTGCTCACAGGACAAGCATTCTAAACACACATGATTTACAAATAAATACATGTGAGCTGAGAATGTCCCTTTAATTCAAGTTGGGCTAAGTATGGGCAGTTTCACACAGACTCCAAACTAGTTGATGGACTGCACAATAAAGA